>NC_053439.1:1571322-1734239 GCF_007990345.1 Gossypium hirsutum | reverse complement strand
TGATAAGTCCATTCTCCTTTAATTTTTCAAAATTCGCCCCAAAGATTTGGTTTTAATCCAATCTCATCCCTTTTTCATCTATTTTTTTTTCCTTAAATTTCATAATATTTTTGCTGTTTAATTCGATTTTAAATATTAATTGTTATATATATAATATTATTATCATTGTTGTTTTATTATTATTGTATTATATTTAACTATATATATATTTTTTGTTTCGTTTCTACTATTATATACATATATTATATATTCTTTAATATTAATATTTGTTCACATATTTCATTACGTATATATATATAGGTATTTTTGTGTATATGGTATTATTTTCATGTATTCATTTATTTATATCATTTTTTTAAATAATTATATTAAGTATACACTTGTAAATATCGTGCTATTCGTATATTTCCCATTATCTCATACAAATATCTTTGCATTATTCGTCATATATTTCTTTCATTTTTATGTATATGTTTTTAGATATCACAACATTTATATATTTTCGCATTATGTTACGTATACATTTTTTATCTTTACTATTGTGATTATTAGTATATGTTTTTGTATTTATGAATATATCTTTAATACATGTAAGTATATATTTATTATTAATAGATGTTTTCAACATTATTATTATGTATATTATGTGAATATTTTAACATTATATTATATATGTATTTATATATATTACGCATATATATATACCCCTTTTTTAATATTATATTTTTTACATATATATGTAGATATACGTACTTATACCTACTTAAATATGTTTTTTCACATTTCATAATTCTTATATACTTACATATATTTATGCATATTTTACATCATATACACTTATATATTTTATACTCTTAAAAATGCTTTTTGTATATTTCACATATTTTATAATTCACATACATATATTTTATATTATCACGATTGTAAATATATAAATACACATTTACATTTTTTATAATATTTACCGATTTTATATATACGTACATACTTATCTATGTTTTCATATTCTGTAATTTATATATATTTCTCATTTTATGGTTTAAATTATACATGCATATATATATACATTTTTTTACATAATTGTATTTATTGTCATCATTGTTATTTGGTGTTTGTTTATTTATCCATGTACACTTGTGCTTTTTCTAAAATGTTAGTTCTATTTATTTATTTGTATGCTTTGTTTATGTAATCGCCTCGTCATTTCATTTTGCCTATTGCATTGTTGTTACTCATTTTACTTTGCTCACCTTGTCGTATTCGTTATTGTTTTGTCAAGCATTGACACTAAACACCAAAAGGAAAATTTTTCTAAATAAGGCAATATTTCGCGTTTGGAAACTCGAGAAAACGTGCCCTAACGTGCTGGGTTTCGATTTCTCGTTTGACTAAATAGCCAAATATCCTCTTAAAGCTTCAAAGTATGGTTTCATTAAACTATAAGGTGATCTTGGTTTCGATGGTTTAGAGTATCGTGTCCTAACGTGCTGGATGTGATATTCCTTCGGAACAAGAGAATCTTATGTTTCAATTCACGATATCAGATTTTCTTTTAAGGATCGTATTTTTTAAAACTTTTCAAATTTTCAATTTTCGACACTAAGACACTAATTAATCAACTAGGTACCAATTTTGGGCGTATCGAGGGTGCTAATCCTTCCTCGTGCGTAACCGGCTCCCGAACTCATTTTTCTGAATTTCGTAGACCAAAATCGTTGTTTTAATAAAATTAAATCATTTATTAAAAACAACCACTTTTTGAGGTGACCCGATCACACCTCGTCAAAAAATGATTGGTGGCGACTCCCGTTTTCATTCTTTTTTTAAATCCAAGTCGACCCCGTTTTCATCAGAAAATGGTGTCAACACACAGGAGGTTGAGTTTGTATCTGGAGTAACCCCGAAGAGTGTTTCATATGTAATGGTTGTGAAGGGATACAATAAATACTATGCTGTAAGAATACAACTACTTTATTCAATATTGCTGTTAGTAATTGTTAATTACCTTCTACGTCATATATGTTCTTTTCTTCAGGGTATTCCGAGAAGTTTTACTGAAGAAGCAGGCTTGGGAAAGGTATCCATGGTGATGATTAAAGGTCCAAGTGGAATGTGGCCAATGATGACCACTTTTAGTTCAAAACAAGTTCTTCTGAGTGTTGGATGGTCCAAGTTTCTGCATGAAAACGAGATTGTAATTGGAGATACCCTTTTGTTCGAACACGTGCCAAATACGGGCCATTTAATCCATGTCCAGGTTGCTAACAAGGATGGAACTGGAAACTGTGGTAGCCTTGCTGGTAAGCGACCAAGAGATCGACCTCGCGAGCAAACTGAACTACCACCAAGCACAAAATATGCTTCAAGTTCCAAGCGTACCAAAGGTCCTTTAACTTGCATTTCATCACTTGAATTTTTTGGTGTTTTTTAGTCTCATTTCATTTCAATCATCATTGCTTGTTTAGGTGTATCAGAGTTAATCTTGGAACAGGCTTCATTTGTAGTTGTTTTGAAGAAATACCATCAATACTCTGTTGTCAGAACTATGTCTTGATTATCTATTCTCAATTCACTGCTGTTTCTACTCCATTTTAAATATCTTTTACTTAAATTTCAGTCTGTTCCAGCAAGTTTTTTGCCAAAGAAACAAGCTTGGCAGAGGAACCGAGCAAGGTGATAAAGGACTCAGACGGTAGGAAGTGGGAATTGAACATCTTGGTTGATGCAAAATCAAATGTTCGTCTAGGTGCAGGATGGTCACAATTTGTGCTAGAAAACAGATTAGAAGCTGGAGATACCATTTCGTTTCAACACATGCCCCACACCGGTAATGTAATTCACTTCAAGATCATTAGCAAGGCTAGAGCTGCAAATATGGTGATGGAAGAAACAAGAGAAAAAAAGCCTGTTAAAAAGTAGTATCATTTGTAATGTCTGTTGTTTACCAGTTGTTGAAGATCGTGATGGTGGCTTGTAACTTGTATGATTGTGTTTTACCTGTCTATCTTTTGTTTGGATGGTAAGAAAAAGAAATGGTATGATCATGTATGAAATTCCAGGAACCCTCTTTGAAGTTGGAAAGTCATTTAGGAAAGCTTCATCATTATGTTTCTGTATATAGTTAACTTGCTGCAGTAGACAAAAGATTTGTTGGAGATTGGATACATGTCAATATATTGACAATGCATGTACATGATGATATAGTTTAACAGTTCCTATTTTTGGCAATTCATATTTAAAATATTTTTAGACATTTGAATATTAGGCCCGTTTCGAATTATATATTCTTTTTTGGCACCACTAACATACTATGTTAGTAATCTACATTAAAAAGTTAAATTTTTAGTGAAGCTAACATGCCACGTTAATAATTTGTATTAAAAATTATTTTTTATGAAATTATGTAAAATGATGTCACTTGTATAAATATTAAAAAATATTATAATTTTTAAAAGTATAAAGAATTTAAGCAATTTTATTTTTTTCTCTAAATTCTAAAGCACCCTATTTTGCCTATTTACCTATTTTAACAGCCTAAATTTTTTTTTATTTTTTTCATTCGTTACTTTTTTTTTTGATTCTTTGTCCTTTTTTGTTTTTTTTTTCTAGTTTTTTTTATTTATTTACTTTTTAAGGTTTTTTTATTTGTACTTTATTTATTTGTTTATAATTGGTTTTATAAAATTTGAAAGGTATATTTGAAATGCTTTATAATATTATTTTTTAAAAATTTTAAATATATTTTTTTTAAAATTAGTTTTTTTTAAATTTAAATATTATTTTTAAAATTTTTAAAATATTTTTATATTAATATTATAAAACATTTAAAATATATTATTTTTAAAGATCTGACCTTTCAAATTTATTATTTGTTTTATAATATTTTAAATGTATATTTTAAAAATTTTAAAAATATTTTTAATTATGATTTTTTAAAATTTTAAATAGAATTTAAAATTATATTTTTAAATTATTTTAAATATAATTTTAATGTATATATTTTTAAAGATATTCAAACATTTTTTAATTCTATTTAAAATTTTAAAAAATTATAATTTAAAAATATATATTTAAAATTAAAAAATATATATTTAAATATTTTAAAATATACATTTAAAATATTATAAAACAGATAATAAATTTGAAAGGTCATATCTTTAAAAATAATATTTTTTAAATGTTTTATAATATTAATATAAAAATATATTTAAAATTTTAAAAAATAATATTATAAAACATTTAAAATATGCCTTTCAAATTTTGCAAAAACCAATAATAAACAAATAAATAAAATAAGGGTAAACTACCAAAATAGTCACTTTTGTTTGGCTCAGGTTACATTTTAGTCACTTATGTTTGAAATGTTACGTTTTGATCACTTATGTTATCACGTTGTAACATTTTAGTCACTGAGCCGTTAGTTTCTGTTAACGGTGTAACAATAAACTGATGTGGCACGTTATATCATCATTTCAAACAAAAATTCTAGGTTAATTTATACAATCGGTCCTTATATTTTTTCGTTTGGAGCAATTTAATTTTTTTTCTTTTATGTTTTTTTAACTTTCTTTCTTTTCCATTCTCTTATGCTTCTCCATTTGTTTTTCTCTCTTCTCTATTTCTTTCAACGTAGTTTTTCTATGTTTTATTTTTTTGAACAATTTAATTTTTTCGAGTGGGGCGAGCTTGTGGACTAGTTACAAATGGAAAGCATAGAAAAACTATGTTAAAAGAAATGAAAAAGGGAGGAAAATAGAGGGAGAAGCATAAGAGAATGGAAAAAAAAAGTTAGAAGAACATAAAAGAAAAATTTTAAATTGTTGAAAATGAAAAATATAGGGACCAATTGTAGAATTTAACCTAAAATTTTCGTTTGAAATAATGATTTAACATGCCACATCAACTTGCCGTTACACCATTGTCGACAATTAACGACTCGGTGACTAAAATGTTACAACACGATAACGTAAGTGACTAAAATATAACCTAAGGCAAACAAAAGTGACTATTTTAATAGTTTACCCATAAAATAAATAAAGGACAAATAAAAAAACTTAAAAAAGTAAATAAATAAATAACTTAAAAAGAAAAAAATGAAAAAGCAAAAAGAATTAGAAAAAGTAACAAATGAAAACCTTAAATTTAGGCTGTTTCAATAGGCAAATAGGTAGAATAAGCTAGTGTCTTGGAATTTGGCGGCGCTAATTTATTTAGCTCCACCAGAAAATAGTAAAATTGTTTAAACCCCTCATACTTTAAAAATCACAGTATTTTTTTAGTATTTATACAAGTAACTCCATTCTACATGGCTTCACTAAAAAATTGATTTTTTAATGCAGATTGCTGATGTAGCATGTCATTTTGGCTCTACCAACTTTTACCGTAGGTTTTAAATTATTTTCATATTTTATCAAAATATAGGTCATTTAAATAATTAATTATATTTTGAGGTTATTTTTATAAAAAAGCACAAGTTCTTAGTATGATTTTCGTTAGTGCTCCTCTCATAATTTAACAGATAGATTAGTCTGCTGTAACTGGAGATACTAGCCTTCTTTTGAATGGCTGAAGAGGAAGATTGAAGGCAAGTACAAAACTTTGTTTAATCAAATGAATCTACCCTTTTGTTTCCCTCGAGTCCAAAAACAATGAATTTAACAGTAAATAGCTAATAATCATCATTAAAATTGTATTAATTACTCTTGAAATATCGATTTATGAGAAATGTACGGAAAGCTAAGCACTCAGCTATCTCTAACCATATGTTTCATAGTATAGTAACCAGTTCAACAGTCCCTGGAAAGTCGAATCAACCTTATATTAGTTCTTACCTCTTTTTTTAGCTTGTTTTGTGTTTAGTTCTCAAAGGCTTATCCTAAAGCTGAACAAGCCTGGCTGTTGCTTCTCATCAGCAAGGCAATGATCTTTTAAAGTATATAAGCAACTCACCTTTTTTCTTCAAAACAATTTTCTTAGACACTATCCATAATGGAAAACTTGTAAGCATTCTCTTAATACCTCTCTTTTATTTTTATCTTATTCATAGATCTCAATTTTATTCATAAACCTCAAGAGTATATGCGGCTTACCAAGCGCTTTTGTAAAAATGTCAACCAATTGAATTGAGGTCGGAACATAAGAAGGTGTAATCAACTCATCTTGAATTGCATCCCTAACAAAGTGACAATTCACTTTAATATGTTTAGTACGCTCACGAAATACAGAATTCTGTGCAATATACAAGGCAGATTGACTATCACAAAATAAAGGAATAGCTTTAGGATGATAAACACCTAAGCTCAATAGCAAGGCCTTCAGTCACTTGAGCTCACAAGTGGCGGAATCCTAGACCTTTACTTAGCCTCAATGGAAGAACGAGAAACAATACGATGTTTCTTAGTTTTCCAGGAAATAGGAGATTGCCTAGAAAGACAAGCTAGCCAGTAAGCGAACGCGAGTTAACGGACAAGCAACCCAATCTGAATCACACCACTCCTTTAAGGACAAATCATTATCAAATCTTAATAAAAATCCTTGGTCAAGAGAGTCTTTCAAGTACCAGACAACCCACAGAGCCGTGTCCCAGTGCTCCTACCTCGACTCATGCATAAACTGAGATAAGACATGAACTGAGTATGCTAAATCAAGTCTGGTCACTGCCAAATAGATTAAACGACCCATTAACCATCTGTACTACTCAGAATCAGTCAAAATTTCCCATGTAGCATGCATCAATCTATGATTTTACTCTATTGGGGATCTTATGAGCTTTACTCCCAAATAATCCGTCTCTGAAATAATATCAAGTGTTTATTTCCTTTGACAAAGAAATATACTCAAAGAAATGTGAACTACCTTTATCTCAAAAAAATATTTTTAGAAGCAAGAATTGAGATGCCCCTTAAACTAGTAAACTAGTAAACTAATATGTACAGATTCCTTAGTGTATATAAAGAGAATAATAAGAATATGATTGAAGAAACCCATATCCTTTCAGTGCAGTAACCAGCTTAGCAAACTAATACTGAGGAGCCTATTTTAACCTATACAAAGACTTGTGCAAACGAAAAACTAGTCGAGGCATATCAGGGGCAAAACCTGGAGGAAGCTTCATGTAAACCTCTTCTTCAAGATAACCATGCATAAAAGAATTATATACATCCATTTGATGTAATTCTCAGTTTTTCGAAATTGCAACAGCTAAGAAAGCACGAATAGTCACCATTTTCGCCATAAGAGCGAAAGTTTCATTATAGTCAATACCTCTTACTTGGTGATTACCAAAAATGACAAGACAAACTTTAAGTCTCTCAATATTTCCATCGAAGTTATATTTAATCTTATACACCCACTTACAACCAAGAGTTTTCTTTCCAAGAGGAAGTGTCTCCATAAACCAAGTGTCATTATCGTCCAATGCACAAATCTCCTTTTGCATAGCATTACGCCATATTGTATCCTTCATAGCCTCTTTAAAAGACTATGGTTTCATCTTTGCAGTAGTAGCTATATGAAGATTCCAGTGTTTCATAGTAAATTTGTCATAGAACATAATGCGCTTTAAGAAATGGAGTACCTATGGAAAGCTCTAAAGTATCTAAGGCGGGAGATGAACTTTTCTTTATGGCAGTATTAATGACAAAATCCCAAAACTATTGATGGAAATTTCTCTCTATGCCCTCGCCCCAATTCGGACACATCATTATCCAAAGCCTCAGAGCCCTTTGTACCATCGTGTCATCGGAGGAGGAAGAATACTCCACAAGTGACGAAAAATCCGCAAGTGACGAACTCACAAGTTACGGAGTGACAAGCGAAGGAATTGTATAAAAAATATGTATAAAAAATTGCTTCTACACTCCCATATGGCAGAGCAATATTGTCGGGCTCAATGATTGCAATATTTCTATCCAAATACGAAAAAAAATATGCTCAAAAAATTTCACATCACGAGACACAAAAAACTTCTTCGAATCCATACAATATAAATATAAACCCTTTTTGCCAAAAAAGATACCCAACAAAAACTACTTTCGAGCAAACTTATCACCTTAAAATGTCGATTATGAGCAAAACATAAGCAACTAAACACACAGAGATCATCAAATAAAGGAGGTCTATCAAACAACATTTCATAGGGTGTTTTACCATGAAGAAGAGGTAAAGGATTTCAATTGATAAGATGAGAAGCAGCCACATTTAAAATATGTTAATGTTTCCTCTCAACTCTCCCATTTTTCTGAGGAGTACCAACACAAGATATTTGAAAAAAAATGTAATTTGTAAGAAAATAATCCTAGAGATACAATATCCCTACCCCAGTAATAATCATATGCAGTCCGATGAATTTCCAGAGCAGAATATCAACCAATTCGAAGATGATAACTCTATAAAGATCATAAAAGACATCTCTCCAAGAACAATGACGAAGGAGCCGAAACCGAATTCAGCTATGGAAACCGAAACCGAGTGCAATGGAAAGTCTAATGGATGTCAAGTTAGAAATGGTGATAAAAGCACAAGCCATCCTATCATTCAACAATTTAAATCTCATGTAATGACTGAGAACCCATTTTTCCAAGTTGTCATGCACCCATCATATGTTGTTCACAGTAGTGATAAAAAAATGTAGACTGGTAAGCAATCAATTGAATTCCCCACTAGATCCTATGCATGCTGTTCATTTCATTACTTCATTAATATATATTAAACTTGCAGAAATGAGCAAAATTTTCCTTTTCACAGGCCATACCAGCTAACTTTGTGAGGAAACATTTGATGAAAGTGCAATGTTCAGTACTCCTTTGCAACTCAAGTGGGAAAACTTGGATTGCTACCTTCAAGCGGAGACGAATAGGGGAAAGGCTATATATACGAAGCGGTTGGGATACTTTTGTACGGGATAACAATATTCAAGTCGGTGATTTTTGCGCGTTTGAGCTAATAAATAGCATCGAAATATCCTTCATAGTAGTCATTCACCAAGGCCGGCATGCAAATTGTCATCAGTCATTACTCATTAGCTTCAACTGATGCATTTCGTCCCGAGAAATGGATAGCTCCGTCGTACGCAAGTCGGAGCCGCACAGAACCATTGACTGCTCTTGAGAAAACTAAAGCTTTTCGAATAGCTAGTGCTTTCAAATCTGAAAATCTGTTCTTTGTTGTAATCATACAGCCATCAAATGTTAAGTCATGTAGATTGGTAAGTTTTTCTGTTGAAACTTGTTGGCCATTCCCAAGTTCTTATGACTCCACCATGAAAATGTTATAATGCAACTTGAGAAGGCAAAAAATAACTGAACTGACATGTTTTTGTTTATACGAATAGAGTATACCAGTGAATTTTGCTAGGAAATATCTCACAAAGATGCACAAAGAGGTCATACATCTCCTTTCAAATGGAAAATCATGGCCAGTGATATATTTTCAGCACAGTATCGAAAAACCAAGTCTAATATCCGGTACGGGTTGGCGTGGATTTGCTATGGATAATAACTTAGAAGTTGATGATGTTTGTGCCTTTGAACTCATTGAGGGTCCTAAAACATCAATGAAGGTAACCATTTATAAGATGCAGGCTGTTGAAGACTCATCTTTGGGTAAGTAGGTTCCATTTCAGGTAAGGCCTTAGAAGAGGCAAATTAAAGCTATCAAGCTTTTCAAGAGGATGAAGCAAATCCCAGATACCAAACTGTAGGGCTGATGTCATTGATTCAATTATTAGCTTGTCCTGTAACTGTTTAGCCATGACATTGTAACTTGTTTCTGATGCCGTCCTATGAACATTTCACCTGTAATAATGTTCCTTTAGATGGTTCTGTAAATTCACTAACCATTAGCTTGAAAAACTGGCGTGTTTCATATTATAAAAAACCCTGCTTGCAAAACCCTCCAGATTCTCCTAAACAACCCAAATTACCTACGAGCTTGATGGAGGTGTAAACAATAGTTGGCTAAGGTGGTTGAAGCTTCTAGCTTGACTGTTACGAACATTTTTTTTTATTCCTAAGCAAGTAAATGAAAATAGCAAAATTAGTGATATATGTAGCTTTCTAAAAAATTAAAGCATGTTAAATTTAATGATTCAATAATTAATTGTTTTCTGTGTGAAAATATATTATCGATAATGACAATGCATTGCAAAGAAAAGAAAGAAAAATATAACACACTGATTTTACTTGAAAACTCTTTCAAGAAAAAATTATGGGTAGAGAAGAAGAAATAAGAAAAAAAAAGATGATACAAGAGAAGAGACGACTACGTCTATTTATAAGTTTCTAAAACTATATTCTACTTAAAGTTAAATAGAAGTAATGCAGTTAGATTAAAATATTTTATTTTAATCAATATCAAAATTTTACTTGTACAGCGTGTACCATACCGCACCGCAGGGGTTCGGAAGCCCCCGCACCCCAAATTGCGACCCCAACTCGATATCTTATCACTTATATGTTATTTTAACAAGAATTTAAATTACGTATCTTTTAACCTTTTGTTTTCCACTCAATGGGTTGGGTTGAAGTTCCTTTTCATGCCCTTCCCATGTTCTTTGGTTCTTTTAATGCATGTTTTTTCAAAAATATTTCAATTTTAATTATTTTTTGGTTTTTTTCTAATGCATGTTTTTTCAGGGTTTTTTTTAATTTTAATTAAAAAATAAGAATGATATTTTTAATTTTTAATTAATAAACATGTTTTTGATTTTTTATTTTTAATTCATGTTTTTAATTAATAATTTTTTATTTACATAGACAGAATAATAAATACATATTTATTAAAATAAAAAAGTTATTAATTAAAAATATGAATTAAAATAAAATAAAAACTTAAAAACATGTTTGTTAATTAAAAAATTTGAAAATATCATGTTTATTGTTTTTAATTAAAAATTAAAAATTAAAACTTGAAACAACATTCATTAGGAAAATGACAAAAGAATTTGACTATTTTATCAAAGAAACTAAGTTATCAAAATTTTTACAAGATCCATTTTTTATCATGTCTATTTGACTATTTCTAAAGAAATAATGTGGTTGAATTTTTTAAAAACGACATAATTTTACCGAATGAAAATTATATGGGCAATGTACAAGGTAAGTTCTAGGTTTGCTCTTCAAGTTCTTGCTGCTCAGGTAAATGGATTTCGGTTCACTTTTTGTTGGAGCCAATGGAGGACAATGTTGTCTCTTAAGCTTAAATCAAATCAATGTGTCTTTTAATGAAAGAAAAAAAAGAATGGAGATCGTCATCTGCATTTTGATTCGCTGACATATGCAGGATCATCTTTCCTGCCCTGGTGGCGTAAAAAGCTAATGTGATGGAAATCATTTGACTGCAAATCTACAACTTCACTTCAAAACAAATAAATAAATGGAGAGAATCCATAGTAGCAAAGCAAATGAGAGAACTGCAGCAGTTAATGCAAAACTTGGAATATGACTAGGTGTTAGAATATACCATATCACATGTGCAAATTGTTAGTCTGTTATTGAATTTTTAAATGGAGTAGTTTAGTGATTAAAAATAGTCAAGGGTCTAGACTATAAATATATAAACATGTGTATTGTATAGGGTAGATTTTCAAGTTTTAATATTTAGAATATACTACTCTCTTCGATCTTTGTTTATTCTTGTAGGTTTCGTTAGGAGATTTTGATAACAAGCTGGTAAGTTTATATCCTATTAACAGCCATTTAATGCTTCTTAATGGCTCTAGTTTCATGTATATAAACAACTTATTAACTGTTATCTTCTTTTTTTCTTTTGCAGTGATTCCACCAGCTTTTGTGAAGTATGGTTTTAAAGGAAATGCGCCCACCATGTTCACCTTGTATTCTGACTCAGGGAACTCATGGCGAGTTAGAGTCAAAGTTCAACAAGGAAGTTACTTTTTCAATAGTGGATGGTCAAAGTTTGTCAAATATCATGGCCTGGAAATAGGGGATTTTCTGGTTTTTTGTGGTTTTTAGTTCAATGTTCGATGTTCTCATTTATGATCGAACTGCATGTGCAAAGAACATCATTTTTACTGCTAAGAAACCAAGGCCCGACTCCTTGGAGTTAGCAGACAAATTGAAGAAACCCCAAGCCAAAATGTGATTCAATTTCCAAGAAACAAGAGCAGTTTCTTGTGGGATAACTTTTTCATTTCATGTGGAAACCCTTCATATTAATCCCCCGGCCTTTTTTTCACTACTCATTTCAATGTTTCATGCATGGTTTAGGTGCAAGAAATGTTAGCCAGGACCAGGAGGTTGTGTTTATGACCCCGAAGAAGGCTTCATTTGTAGTGGTTTTGAAGCAATACCAGAAGATCTATTTTGTATGAACAAAACTTATTAATTCTCAATTCAATGCTGTTTCTACTCCATTTTAAATATGCATTTTTCTTATATTTCAGCCTGTGCCAACCAGTGTTGCCAAAGAAATGGGCTTGGCAAAACATAAGTTCTAAAGGCAAATACAAATTCTTTTTTGGTAGAGTCAAAGTATCTTTCATTTCCTTTTACAAGAAAAACAAGCTGTGGCCATTAATGAATCAGCCTCGAGCCTAGAAACACTTAATTTAACAGTCATTAGCAAATAATATTTTAGAATTGTATTAACTACTTCTGACAAATGGACCATTCCATAGTAATAATGAGGAGAATGTACTCAGCTATCTTCTTCAAGTTCATGTTTATGTTTATTACTTTCTCAAAGGCTCATCCCACAACTGTTCAAGCATGGCAACTTCTTCTCACCAGCAAGGCAATGGCCATTTAAAGTATATAAGCAACTCACCTTATTTCTTCAAAACAATTCTCCTAGACACTATCCTGAATGAAAAACTTGTAAGCATTTGTCTTTTACTATATATGTATATTATATATATATAACATTTGCATATGTTGATAAGAGTTCATTTACAGGAATTCTGTTGGAGCTAAGTGCAACAAATAGCAAGGTTCAACAAAAAGCTTGCCGAGCAAGAATCGAGACTTGCGGTAGAAACAAAGAAGAAAAATGAAATAAATTTTAAGCAAAGCTAAAATAGAGAGTATATGGATGAAATCTTGATTGAATTCATTCATTTTTTTTAAAATGGCATAAAGCCTATTTATACAAGCTTACAACTTGACAACTTAGTTGGAATACAACTAAGTTTCATCATTACATCCACTTAAAATAAATCACCACCTACTACCACTAACAAACTTAGTTGGAATTGTGACAGCCCAAAATTGACCCTAGTCGGGAAGTGGTTTCGGGACCGCTAAACCGAGTCACCGAAAGGTTTGAATGTGATGTTTATTGTCTAGAATATGTAATCATGAATGTGTGAAAATTTCAAGCTTCGATTTAGTCGATTGCATGTGAATTTAGTCAATAGGACTTATATGAGAAAATTTTAAAATGTGATAGGTCAATGCATGAGGACCTATTAGTGCATGTGGAAGAAAAAGGGACTTGCATGTCAAAGTGCCCAATTCTTGATAAGTGGCCGGCCAAGCATGACTCCATTCCTCCAAGTTTATGTTGTTTATTATTTAATATTGGTAAGTAAATTAAAATAAATTAAAGAAAGGAATTAAAAAGGAAGAGATGAATAAAATAAGGAGGGAAGAGGGAGTGTTCATCTTTTTTTTCTTTGGCTATTGCCGTGAGTGAGGAGAAGGAAGGGAGATTTGGTTATTGGATTTTGGCTTGGAAGATGGCTAGAATGAGGTATGTATTGAATGATTCTTGAAAATCTATGCATGTTTGAGATGGTTAGTTCAAATTCTACTCATCCTATAGATTAGACTTAGGATTTTGAGGTTGAAATTCGGCCAAGAAGCTTGAAACTCTTAGTAGATGTGTTAATGTCATTAAAATGGATAGTAATGTAGGATATGGTGAGTGGTTAATTGCTTTTAACTTGAAAGTTGAGGTTAAAGGGGTTAAGTGATTGCCGAATCTAATTTAGGGGTGGAGGATTGTGTTCATGTTATATTGGATAGGTAGAGGTTGTAATGAGGTTGAAATTGTTGAATTGTTAGCTTGGTAACTAATGAAGTAATCGGCCATATGGGGTAAAAATGGGATGTTCATTTTAGTTGTTGTTTCATTTTTGTGAGAAATGGGTCAAGTATTCATGAGATGAAATTGTGTGATTAGATAAATTAAAGGTAATAGTATAGTTGATGAATATATATAGATATACATATTCGGCCATCACTTAGGAGCTTATGTGATGTTGAGTTAAGCTTTGCATATTCGGCTATATATATATATACATATATATGTAAGCCCATTCGTGATACTACCTTAGGACTATGTATATATAACCGACAAAAGAATGGGAAAAAACTAGTAAGGGTGAAGGCCGAATGAGCTATAGGTGGTGTGGATGACTTTTATACATGTGGGTGTGTGTGTATGCCATTTAGTTGGTGACATTCGGCATTTCTTAATTAACATTAGAGATGAGTGAATGAAATCGGCATGTGTGTTTGTGGAAATGCCGAATGTGAATTTGGATAATATTGAGTAATGTATGTGCTTTAAAATGATGGAATGGAGTGGATGCTTTAAATGTGTTACGAACAATTATAAGTTAAATTAAGGGTTGCTAAGTTACCATTGTCATTGCCGAATATACAAACATACATATGCATGTGCAATTGAAGAATGAATGTTTAGCAAGATGGTTAAACTAGTTAAATTATTGATTTAGCTCAAGGAGTTAAAGGAGGTGAATCGAGCAAAGGCAAAGAAAAGGTTATCGAGTAGCCGAGTTGGAACCGTCTTACCCAACACGAGGTAAGTCATTAAGCATGTAGTTGGTATTATTTCAAATGGTCATAATGTTTATGTATTGATGCTGAATGGAATGAATAAATATACATATATATATGCATGTACGTATGTGATGATGAAATTGTTGAATGAAAAGAAAAGAGGTAAGATGTACTGAGTTGTTGATCTCGGCACTAAACGTGCGGGTATAACCATTTATGACCATGAGATTTGGCGCTAAGTGCGCGGGATTAAATTGTACAGCACTAAGTGTGCGATTTGACTATGTTGCACTAAGTGTGCGAAATGAATATGATGCACTAAGTGTGCGAATTGACCATGCGGCACTAAGTGTGCGAGTTTGACTATGTAGCACTAAGTGTGCGATTTGATTACGTAGCACTAAGTGTGCGAGTTGATTATATAGCACTGAGTGTGCGGACTCTATATACATTCGTGAATCATTATGGACACTATGTGTGCGACACTATTGAGTCGATCGCGGACAGCGGATCGGGTAAGTGTCTTGAGTACATGGCTAATAGGTGCTATGCTTATACTTGGTGTTGAGCTCGGTAAGTTTGAACCTATGTGACAAATATACTTGAAGTCACATACATAAAATTTATCGTAGGATGGGTGAAAGGCCGTTTAGTCGTTGATTGTAGCGAAAATAAATTGATTTATGAAAATGCTTCAATGTCCTATTGATGAGTATATGGAATGTGAATGCATGAATTGATATGAAATTGAATCGATAGGTTGGAGGAACTATGGTATGGTTCGGTATGGATGGAGTAAATTGTCTCGTTCCATTTTGTTTCCTCTTGTGATAATGTTATTGATGGATGGTAGTGCATTGCTTATGACTTACTGAGTTATAAACTCACTCGGTGTTTCCTTGTCACCCATTATAGGTTGCTTGGACTCATCTATTTTTGCGGGGTCAGGCCGTCATCGAAGTCATCACACCGGATAGCAAGTTTTGATACTTTCTTCTTAGTTGGCTTAGAAGAACATTTTGGCATGTATAAGCTATTACGTTGTGTTTGAACTTTGGCATGTAAACTTTAAGCCATGCGAAAATGGCACGAATGTTCGATTGAGTTGGATCAAGGGTAGGCATGAAATGGACCTAGTTACTTTCGTAACAGATGCTGGCAGCAGCAGTGTCATGAGATTGAAAAATCACTAAAAATAGTAGGAGTGGAATTAATTCTGAATAAATTATGTAATCGAAGCTCGATGAGTCTGTTTTCATGAGGAAGTAACAAAAAGATCATATGGGCAGTATATTAAGAGATAATCAGATTTTTGTGGGACAGGGCCAGAACGGTTTCTGGATTCCCTGCTCCGACTTTGGAAATTCATTATAAATTAACCAGAGATAATTAGGGGTCGTACCATATATGTACAGATTCCTCTCTGAGTCTAGTTTTCATAGAAACAAACGGCATCAGTATTGAAGCCCCGTGCAGAGAGATATCCAAGTCGTAATGGGCAAAGGTCAGTGTAGTCGACCCCTGCAACTTGGGAGACTTTGACTAATAAACTGTACTAATTGGCCCGACCAAAAATTCTAGAAAAAAATACATAGATGGGCACATGAGTCTAGTTTCTGGGAAAAATTACGAAACTGATTTTCGAGTTACGAAACTCAAGATATGATTTTTAAAATGACTAGTACACAGATTGGGCAGTGTCTGGAAAATAAATTTTATAAGGGGTTAAAGTCAGTTAACACCTCGTGTTCGACTCTGGTGTCGGTTTCGGGTTCGGGGTGTTACAGGAATACAACTAAGTTTCATCATTACATCCACTTAAAATAAATCACCACCTACTACCACTAACAAACTTAGTTGGAATACAACTAAGTTACATCATTACATCCAAATAATAATAATAATAATAATAATAATAATAATAATAAAACATGTGATTGCTACATGCTAACCATTGCTTCAATACTCCTCCTTGGTTTGCATGGAGCAAACACCTAGCTTCCTTCTTAGACATTCGAACCTTGTGACATTAAGGGCTTTAGTCAAAATGTCTGCAAGTTGATCCTCAGAATTACAATGGATCAGCTTCACTTCCTGAGCTTGCTCCATTTCTCGAACAACATGCAACTTGATGCTGAAATGCTTTGTTCTTCCATGGAACACTGGATTTTTAGCAATTGCAACTGAAGATTGGTTGTCACAGAAGATCTCAGTAGCTTCCTTTTGATGCACTTTCAAATCAACTAAGATTTTCCTTAGCCAAATGGCTTGGTTGACAGCACTTGCAGCTGCCACATATTCTGCTTCAGCAGTAGATTGAGCCACCAGACTTTGCTTCTTCGAGCTCCAGCAAAACATGGCTGAACCAAGGTTGAAAGCATACCCTGAGGTGCTTTTCATGTCATCTATCGAGCCAGCCCAGTCGCTATCAGTGTAGCCAACCAGCTTCAGATTTCCTTCCTTGCTGTACCTTAAACCATAGCTCAAAGTGCCTTTGACATATCTAAGCACTCTCTTAGCAGCTTGTAAATGCTTTTTATTGCAACAATGCAAGAACCTTGAGAGCAATCCTACAGCATACATTATGTCTGGTCTAGTGGCAGTTAAATATAACAGGCAACCAACTAGACTTCTGTAGGTTGTTTCACAAACCTTCTCAAAATCACCTTGGCTCGATAGTTTTTCTCCAACAGCAACAGGTGTTTTAGTTGCTTTACTGTTTTGCATGGAGAACTTGGTCAGAATCTTTGTGGCAAAGTTTCTCTGACTTAGAAATATCCCATTTTGTGCTTGAGTCACCTCCATTCCAAGGAAATAAGACATTTCCCCTAGATCAGACATTTCAAATACTTCTTGCATCTTGGTCTTGAAATCGACCAGCACTGCTCGATCTCCTCCTGTCACCAGCAGGTCATCAACATATAAGGATACAATGAGCTGTGTTTGTGTCCCTTGCTTCTTGACATACAGTGTTGGCTCACTCTTGCTTCGATCGAATCCCAATTAGTCAAGTAGCCATCGATTCTGCTGTACCAGGCCCTTGGAGCCTGTTTTAAGCCATATAGGGCCTTCTTCAGTTTGTAGACGATATGCTCTCTGCCAGCTATCTCAAACCCTTGTGGTTGTTCAACATAGATCTCTTCATCTAAGAAACCATTCAGAAAGGCTGATTTCACATCGAGTTGATGGATCTTCCACTCGAGCTGTGCTGCTAAGGCAATCAGTAATCTGATGGTGTCTAGCCTGGCCACTGGTGCAAAGGTCTCCAGGTAGTCCAGGCCATACCTCTGACTGAACCCCTTGACAAATAGCCTTGCTTTCAGTTTGTTCAAGGTACCATCAGCATTTTTCTTGGCTTTGTACACCCATTTCACCCCAATTATCTTCCTTTTGACTGGCCTTTCAACTAATTCCCAGGTCTGGTTCTTCTCAATCATGCTAATCTCCTCAGCCATTGCCTGCTTCCACTCTTGCTGAGCTTCAGCCTCTTCAAAATTGCTTGGTTCAGCTATGGCTACATGAGCTCTTTCATAAATCTCAGTCAATGGTCTTGTTCCTCTAACTGGTTCATCATCAATGTCCATTTCAGGAACATTTTGATCTGGCTCAGCTTGATCTGCTGCAAGTCCTTCTGAAACTTCCTCAGGTTCATGTTTTTCCCAGTTCCAACATGACTTTTCATCAAATACCACATCCCTACTGACTGACACTTTCTTTGTTGAATGATCCAAGATCCTATAGCCCTTCTTAACAGTGCTGTAGCCCACCAAAATACCAGGTCGAGCCCTTTCAGACAATTTGTCCCTTTTGACAGCAGGTACATGAGCATAACAGATGCATCCAAAGACCTTCAGATGAGCCAGTGATGGCTTGAATCCAAACCAGGCTTCGAATGGAGTCTTCTGATCCAAGGCCTTGGTTGGAAGCCTATTTTGAATGTAGTTTGCAGTGTTAACTGCCTCTGCCCATAGTGCTTTAGGCAGATTCTTCTGAATCATCAAGCACCTGGCCATATCCATCAAACTCCTATTCTTCCTTTCACTTACACCATTTTGCTGAGGTGTATATGTGTTGGTAAGTTGATGTTTGATGCCTGCCTTATCACAGAAGGCTTAGAACTGAGCTGAGGTGTACTCAGTCCCATTATCAGACCTTATGGACTTCAGCTTGCAACCTGTTTCAGTCTCAGCAGCAGTCTTGAACTTCCAAAACACTGAGGCCGCCTCTGATTTCTGTTTTAGGAAGTAAAGCCAACAATATCTTGAAAAATCATCAATGAACAGTATGAAGTACCTGTTTCCACTTAATGACTCAGTCCTCATAGGGCCACACACATTAGTGTGCACCAGTTGGAGTTTTTCAGAGGCTCTCCAGGCTTGATTCGAGGGAAATGGGAGTCTGGCCTGCTTTCCTAGCTGACACACTTCACACACATCATCATGATCCACTGAGTTGATAAAGTTTTCAGCCAAGTCCTCTCTGACCATTCGAGCCATCGATCTGAAGTTGGCATGTCCCAGTCTTTGATGCCAAAGCTTGGATTCATCTGATGTGACTGTGTAGGCAATGTCTGACTCCCTGGTCCAGTCAACTACAAAGCTCTTATTAGCCATAGGAACTGCCATCAGCTTGGATCCACTTGGATCATTGATTTGGCATTGGTTGTCTTTGAACACAACAGAATAACCTTTCTCCAGCAACTGAGCTATGCTGAGCAGGTTTCTGTCAATTTCAGGCACCAAAAGCACATTTGAAATCACTTTGGCACCTGTGGGGGTGCATATTAGCACATCACCCTTGCCTTCAGCTTGAATAAAATGTCCATTTCCTATCTTGACTTTAGTTCTGCAGCTTCTGTCTAAAGACTTGAAGATTGCAGCATCAGGTGTCATGTGGTTGGTGCATCCACTGTCTAGAAGCCAACCAGATGAGAACCTTTCTTGAGCAGCTGAGCATAACACAGCAAAGACTTGCTCCTCTTAGTTACTGTCCTCCTTAGCTACTCGAGCCTCAGCTTTCTTCTGTTGAAACTGACTCTGCCTTGATTTGGCATTGCTCTTGCAGACTCTCTCAACATGACCCTTCTTTTTACAATGCTGACATACAGCATCTGGATTGAACCAGCATTTTTCTTTTGGATGACCAGCCCTTCTGCAGTGCTTGCAAGTCTGACCCTCTTTTCTTGCAACATCAGTCCTTGGCTTGTCTCTCCAGGCCTTCTTGCCTTTGTAGGCAGTGTTTGTTCTTGCCTGAAAGGCACCTTCTTGATGCTCCTCCAGTCTGCTTGCTCTTCTTTGCTCTTGAGCATATAAAGCATTGATCAACTCTGTCAGGGAGATGGTGTACAGGTCCCTTGAGTCCTCGAGAGATGAGATTTTTGCCTCATACCTCTCGGGCAGAGTTGCAATAACCTTCTCCACTATCCTAGCTTCCTTGAGCTGCTCTCCAAGGAGCCTTATGCTGTTAACCACAGCCATAATCCTGTCAGAGTACTGCTTGATAGTTTCTTCTTCCTTCATCTTAAAATTCTCGAAATCTCTCCTTAAGTTCAGCAACTGTTGCTGCCTTGTCCTCTCTGTCCCTTGAAACTCCTCTTGCAACTTGTCCCAGGCTTGTTTTAGTGATTCACAGGCCATAATCCTTGTGAAAATCACATCTGACACTGAGTTCTGGATGCAAGACATGGCTTTGTGCCTCTTGGTCCTCTCATCAGCATGCTGCCTGATTTGAGCCACTGTTGGATTGCCTCTAAGTGGCTCTGGTTCAACATCTGAGTTGACTACCTCCCACAGATCGAAAGCTTGTAGGTAGGTCTTCATTTTAACCACCCATATGTGGTAGCCTTCTCCATTGAAGACTTGAGGTGCAGCTGGTGAAAAGCTTGATGAAGCCATGAATTTGTATAACAGATCCCTTAAGAAATAGGCTCTGATACCAATTGTTGGAGCTAAGTGCAACAAATAGCAAGGTTCAACAAAAAGCTTGCCGAGCAAGAATCGAGACTTGCGGCAGAAACAAAGAAGAAAAATGAAATAAATTTTAAGCAAAGCTAAAATAGAGAGTATATGGATAAAATCTTGATTGAATTCATTCATTTTTTTTAAAATGGCATAAAGCCTATTTATACAAGCTTACAACTTGACAACTTAGTTGGAATACAACTAAGTTTCATCATTACATCCACTTAAAATAAATCACCACCTACTACCACTAACAAACTTAGTTGGAATACAACTAAGTTTCATCATTACATCCACTTAAAATAAATCACCACCTACTACCACTAACAAACTTAGTTGGAATACAACTAAGTTACATCATTACATCCAAATAATAATAATAATAATAATAAATGTGATTGCTACATGCTAACCATTGCTTCAATAAATTCCCAGAAAGTTTGTGAAAAACCATGGAAATGGCATGTCAAGCCCAGCATTGCTCCAGGTCCCCTCTGGTGAAGTGTGGAAGGTGGAACTTACAAAATCTGATGGCAAAATATGTTTTGAAAATAGCTGGCTAGAATTTTCAAACCATTACTCTTTGGAGTTGGGGCATCTTTTGGTTTTTAGATATGATCGGAACAGCAATTTCCATGTAATCATTTTTATAGGAGTGCTTAAGAGATACAATATCCCTACACCAGCAATTACTATAGGAGGTCAGATGAATTTCCGGAGCAGAATATCAACCGATCGGAAGATGATGACTCTATAAAGATCATAGGAAACATCTCTTCAAGCAAGAAAATGAGAGAGGAATTGCAACCGCCATGTCCTCGGCCTCATAAAATGATGAGAAGTACTAATTCAGATAACGAAACCAAAGCCAAGTGCAATGAGAAGTCTGAATTTCTAACCCAACAAATTAGGCATAATGGATGTCCAGCTAGAAATGATGATAGCACAAGCCATCCTATAATTCAACAATTTAAGCCACATGACATGACTGAGAACCCATGTTTCCAAGTTGTCATGCACCCATCATATGTTGGTCACAGTAGTGATAAAAAATGTAGACTTGTAAGCAATCAATTGAATTCTCCACTAGATCCTATGCATGCTGTTCATTTCATTACTTCATTAATATATACTAAACTTGCAGAACTGAGCAAAATTTTCCTTTTCACAGGCCATACCACTAACTTTGTGAGGAAACATTTGATGAAAGAGCAATGTTCAGTACTCCTTTGCAACTCAAGCGGGAAAACTTGGATTGCTACCTTCAAGCAAAGACGAATAGGGGAAAGGCTATATATACGAAGCGATTGGGATACTTTTGTACGGGATAACAATATTCAAGTCAGTGATTTTTGCGCGTTTGAACTAATAAATAGCATCGAAATATCCTTCATAGTAGTCATTCACCAAGGCCGGCATGCAAATTGTCATCAGTCATTAGCTTCAACTGATGCATTTCGTCCTGAGAAATGGATAGCTCCTTCGTACGCAAGTCGGAGCCGCACAGAACCATTGACTGCTCTTGAGAAAACTAAAGCTTTTCGAATAGCTAGTGCTTTCAAATCTGAAAATCCGTTCTTTGTTGTAATCATACAGCCATCAAATGTTAAGTCATATAGATTGTTTGTTAGAATATATCGAAGATAGTCAGTTGACAGTTAAGATAGTAGTTAGTTTGTTAGTAGTTATTCTGGTAAAGAAACTAATAGCTCCTCAGCTACTGCTATAAATGTTGTATCGAGCCATTACTATTGTTTTAAGGAAAAAGTATATGCATTTCAAGTATTAAACCTTCTTAAGTTATACTTTGACATGGTATCAGAGGTTTCTTCTTTCCTGGCTTTCCTACATTAAGTTTTTTTTCTGATCTTTATGTTGCATGGATCCGCCATCGAGTCCTTGTGCTGCTCACTCAGCTGCTCCAACGATGGCGTCTACACTTACGAATAGTGTTCTTGATAGCAATTTTTTCTCTACCAAGAAAGTGAGTATACTTCTTGATGATTGTAACTATCTCTTACGGAGGCAGCAGGTTTTGTTAGCAGTTAAAGCTCACAAACTGCAACGGTTTCTTGACTCCAACACAATACCACCCCCTTCGATGATCACAGATGATGATGGGGTGCTGCAAGAAAATGCTGAATTCATTAAGTTCGAGCAACAAGATAGTGCTCTTGCTTCATGGCTTTTATCTTCGGTAAGCCCTGATGTTCTTCCTCGTCTCATTGAACTTGATACTAGTTCTCAGATTTGGGATTCTATTGTAAACTTGTATGGTAGCAAAACTACGTCTCGACTAATGTTTTGTCGTCGAGCATTACACTCACAACGCAAAGGTGATATGTCTATGAAAGAATTTTTGCTAAAAATTAAGTCCTATTGTGATAATCTTGCTAGCTGTGGAGAGGTCATTAGTACCCATGAACATATCACTGTTATTCTCAATGGACTGTCGTTCGAGTATGAACCCATTATTTCAATCATTCTTGCTGGTCAACATGCTTACACAGTTCAGGGTGTCACAACGATGCTACTAGATGCAGAAGCTAGACAACAGGTTATATTGGCTAAAACTCCTAGTTCTGTCAACCTGGTTTCGCAACAACCTGCACAACCCAGCATTAATACTTCTGTGCCAACGTATCGTGCGTCAAACTCTAGGGGTCGTGGGCGTGGACGATCATCTGGGGCTCATATTCAATGCCAGTTGTGTGGAAAAACTGGACACTTGGTTGATCGATGCTATCATCGATTTGACTCGTCTTACAAAAGCAATAACTATAGACCCCCTCTGCAAGCAAAAGTCTGCATGCATACACCTGGCTCTTCTCCATGGACACCGCCCTCTGTGTCAGCCATGCCACCAGTGACTCAACCTTCCCCCAACTGGTTTCCTCTGTCACAACCTATGAATCCCTGGACTAGCTCATACATGAGTCATCCTACACAACACGTGGTTCAATCCACATCTGTTGTTTCTTCTCCACATGCGTTAATTGCTACACCTGGCACTGTGGGGGGTCCTGTTTGGTATCCTGACTCCGGGGCCACACACCACCTCACTCACTCAGCAGCCTCTCTTAGAGAAAATCCCTCGCACAATGGACCAGGTATGGTGTATGTTGGAAATGGTAGTTCTCTTCCTGTTATTTGTTCTGGTCAGACCTCCTTGATCACTAAGGCACGACCACTTCACATGAAGTCAATTTTATATACCTCTGATGTTACTAAAAATTTACTGTCTGTATCTAAGTTCACTAGAGACAACCAGGTGATGTTTGAATTCCTACCGTCACAATGTCAGGTACGTGATCTCAGAACCAGTGAGATACTTCGACGAGGATCAATTTAACATGGTCTCTACAAGCTTCATTTGAATGATGGCCTCAGAATGTTTCAAACAATGCCCACAGCACACTGTTTTACAGCAAAAAGTGCTACTCCTCTAAGAGTGTGGCACTTTAGACTAGGACATCCTTGTAAAAATGTGTTGCTCAAGTCTTTACAGCATTGTAACTTGGCATTTGATGTGAATAAAGATGAGTTTGTCTGTGTTGCATGTCACCTAGGCAAGGAGCACAAACAACCATTCTCTCCATCAACATCTCAGTATTCTATTCCGTTACAATTGGTTGTTTCTGATGTTTGGGGGCCAGCCCCAGTTACCTCAAATGGTTTTCGGTATTATGTGATTTTTACTGATGTCTGCACCAGATATTCGTGGGTTTATTTTTTGCACAAGAAGTCTGAAGTTTTGATAGTGTTTCTTCAGTTCCACAGACAAGTAGAGCGCACCCTTGGAGTTCAACTACAAACATTGCAAACGGATGGGGGTGAATTTCAGTCTCTCAAGCCGTATCTTGCTCAACATGGCATTGTTCACCAGTTCACCTGTCCCTGCACTTCAGCTCAAAACAGAATTGTCGAACGCAAGCACCGACAAGTGGTTGAAACAGGTCTTGCTATGCTTGCGCATGCTTTCATGCCAATGTCTTACTGGAGTGATGCCTTTAGCTGCACCATTTACCTCATTAACAGACTCCCCTCTGCTCCCCTACATTTTATCTCTCCTTATGAAAAACTACATTGAGCCAAGCCTAATTATAGCTTTCTCGAAACCTTTAGGTGCCTATGTTTCCCTAATCTAAGGTCATACAACACTCACAAAATCCAGTTTCACTCCACTCCCTGTACCTTCATCGGTTACTCTTCCATTCACAAGGATATCGGTGTCGAGATGGCACTGACCGAATATACATCACCTGCCATGTCACCTTTTATGAAAACAACTTTCCATTTAAGACATCGCCACTCACTCTCCTCCAACCAACAACCGTCAGTCAACTAGGTCCAAATTGCTCATTCTAAATTCCAGCACGTGCTCTCTCAATAATTACTCACCCACCACTCAGGGTAACACTCCTTCTACATCACCCTGGTGGGTGTCGAATCCACTAATATAAACCTACACCTTAGTTTGCAAATTATGCAGTATAGGGAGTAGGGTCGATCCCTCAGAGACTGGTTTACTGTAAATTGTTGCTCGCTTGACCAGATTTATGTCGGGGCAGCTGTCGTGCCCAAGACGGATAAAAATTTGAAAACCTGAAATTAACAGAAAAATAACGTCAAAAATAAAAGTTGAAAACAGAATAATAAAAACGGTTAAATAAATATTAAGAAAAATTAATTAGAATGAGCTCAGCTTTAGGCGCGAATTTTCCTCGTCTTTGAACCGATCCTCGAAATTGGATGAACTCCTCTTTTCCAATAAGCTAGTTATAGCTACCAAGGACGCCTCAGACACCAACTCTTCCTTGTGTAAATTAGTTATAGAACGTCCAATAACTAATTCTTACCGATCGAACAACCACGAAACGTTCGTGATTTAGAACTCCGGTAGCTTTGCGTTCTAGAAAAGCCTAGCTCGAACCAATGCCCTCAACCGCGTGGGATATTTAAATCCGGTTACTACTTCCCTTGACGGAACCAAACAGCAATCTCCACTTGGCACGCCAATGTGTTCACAGAAAACCGATTAGAAACGTTCCTTTCAGAATTCCAACTGTACGTCTAACCACACTAAATCAAACGACGTCTTTTTTGACTTAGTGTTGATCTGACTTTATGAGTTGACAAAATCATACTCTTAATCCGGAGAAGTAATAAGTACTGGAATTTTAGGAGTTAAATGGCTCAGGTTCGTAACTCACGGGTTTTGACGAGGCTAATTTCGGCCTAAAGCTGAAAATGGGTTTAGTTGGCTAAGGTTTGGGGCATATTGGTATTTGATAAATTAAATAAGGTAGAAATGGTGAAAAGATGGGTGATGTGATTGAGTATGGGGGTGGAAAAATATATATATTAAAGTGGGGTGGTTGAAAAAGGGATTTTGAAAAAGGAGTTGTAAATGGTAAGTAGTAACAAGCTGGAAGTTTTAGGAATTGAAAGTTAAAGAAACTAAAGACAATAAATAAAAAAGTTAAAAATAAAGGTGAAATGGATGGTAGACTACTGGAAATTGAAGGAAAACAAACTAAAGAAACAACAAAGGCTACGTGAGAAATGAGAGAATTGACAGATAAAAGCTTAATATTTTTTATTGATGAATAAAGAAACAATACAATCACTATTTATACTAGTGGATTTACTAAATTAAGAGCCAACTAGTCATAGGAAATTAAGGAAAAAATATCCCATAATAAAATAAATCCCAAAATAATCTCCCCCACTAAGTCAAAAATTTCAGCTAATTAATCTTGGAAAAATTCTGCTTTGGCCCTCCTTTTTTGCTTCTTTATTCAATCTAGCCCAATTGTTTCCTTTTTCTTCTATTTAGCCCCAAATTGTATTCCTGCACAAAATTCAATAAATATGGCAAAATTAGTGGTGCATTCTCATAAATTAACCAAATTAATTACATAAAATGTGTAACTTTAGCATTTAATCACACCCGCTATGTCCACTTTGCCCAATTCAACACCGTCTGTCCAACCCAGCATGCAGTCCACATCTCCTGCCCTCACTAACCCTCTGCCCTCACCAAGTGTCTCCACAAGTCCCTTACCTCCATGCCCAATACCACAAAACTCCCATCCAATGATTACCCGCAGCAAAGCTGGCATATTCAAGCCAAAAGCCTACTTAAGCTGTATGAGTGAGGCACCTGATACACCAACTAGTATTCATGCAGCTATGGCACACTCTTGTTGGCGTGATGCGGTTTATGCTGAGCTAGAAGTTCTTGTCTGCAACAACACCTGGAGTCTATGTTCGTTACCATTACATCGCCGCACCGTTGGATGTAAGTGGTTATTTAAAATCAAGAAAAAGGCTGATGGTACTGTTGATCGCTATAAAGCTCATTTGGTAGCCAAGGGCTACTCTCAGCATGCAGGGACTGACTTCAGAGACATGTTTAGCCCAGTGGTTTGGGCAGTCACCATCAGAATAGTTCTCGCTCTTGCCGTAATGAAGGGCTGGCCTCTTAGGCAAGTTGATGTGAACAACGCCTTCTTAAACGGTGAGCTATCTGAGGACATATTCATGGACCAGCCACCTGGTTTTGAAGTATCAGGACCCAGCAACCAGCGGTTAGTATGCAAACTGAACAAAGCCTTATATGGGCTGAGACAGGCTCCAAGGGCATAGTTTCACATGCTTCAACAATTTTTGGTCAGCCAGTTAGGTTTTCATGGGTCCAAAGCTGACCCGTCCTTGTTCATTCGAGTTACTGGTAATAGTCAAATACTACTCATGGCTTACGTTGATGATATAGTTCTCACAGACAGTTGGAGTGCAGATATTGACAGTGTGATAAGTTAACTTCACAATTGATTTGCTCTCAAAGACTTGGGGTCTCTCAATTTTTGTTGGTGCAAGAGGTAATAGCAAGATGGTTTCAGCTTGCTTGCACAGCAAGTGTCGAGCCTTGCTGAATAAACTATTGAAGAAGAAGAAAGAAATTTTGCAATGGAGAACAGAGAAGAAAGAGATAAAATTGAATGAAAATGAGCTGAATTTTCATTAACATTTTTAAGGCATAATACCAATACATATATATGAGATAACAACAGCAAAACAAACAAGTTACCACCTAATAACATACCTAACACCACTAAATTGCCTAGTAACTTGGTAAACTTGATTGAAAACATAAACTTCTACCTAAACTTGTCATTCAGCACCTAATTACATCAAAATACAGTTATCAACTTAGTTCAAAACAAACTAAAACACAAAATGTTCATTTGAGTAACCGAATGAAACAATGCAGTTTCGGTTTGCTGTTAAAGCACGATCCCTGCATGGCCACCTTGCATGGTCACCTTGGCTGCTGCATGGGGGTTGACTTCAACACTCCTCCTCAGCTTCTATGCAGCAGACTCCTAATTGCTTCCTTAGGTTTAGAAATCTCGATGCACCAAGTGATTTTGTGAAGATATCGGCGATCTGACCTTCTGAGCTGCAATGAATTAGCTTGATCTCTCGAGCTTGTTCCATTTCTCTTATCACATGGAGTTTAATGTTGAAATGTTTTGTCCTGCCATGGAAGACAGGATTTTTAGCAATAGCAACTGCTGACTTGTTGTCACAATGTATCACAGTTGCATCATTCTGCTGTAGATTCAAATCGCTCAAAATTTTTCTCAGCCACATAGCTTGATTAACAGCATTGGCAGCTGCTACATACTCTGCTTCTGCTGTCGATTGAGCCACCATTGTTTGTTTTCTTGAGCTCCAACAAATCATAGCTGAGCCAAGTGTAAAAGCATAGCCAGAAGTGCTCTTCATGTCATCCTTTGAACCAGCCCAATCGCTATCAGTGTAGCCAATCAGTTTCAACTCTTCAGCCTTTCTAAACTGTATTCCATGGTTTAAGGTACCTTTGATGTATCTTAGCACCCTTTTCCCAGCCTTGTAATGTTGCTGGTTACAGCAGTGCATGAACCTTGATAGCATGCTCACAGCAAACAGAATGTCAGGTCTTGTTGCTGTTAAATACAGCAAACAACCAACAAGGCTCCTATAAAATGACTCATTGACAGGCTCATGTTCTTCTTGGCTCGACAGTTTTATGCCAACTGCCATAGGTGTGCATGTTGGCTTGCAATTTTGCATTGAAAACTTGGATAAAACTTTCAAAGCAAATGTCTTTTGTCCCAAAAAGATTCCTTGATCAGCTTGTTGTATCTCTATTCCAAGGAAATAAGTCATCAACCCCAAATCTGACATCTCGAACATCTCCTTCATTTTTCTTTTGAAATCTTCTAACATAGTCTTATCTCCTCCTGTTACAAGGAGATCATCCACATAAAGAGACACAATAAGCTGTGTTTCTGCTTGATCCTTCTTAACATAAAGTGTTGGCTCACTAGCACTCCTTTCAAATCCCAAACTGACCAAGTATGAGTCAATTCGAGCATACCAGGCTCGAGGGGCCTGTTTTAGGCCATACAAGGCCTTTCTTAACCTATACACCAAATGTTCCTTACCAGGCATTATAAAACCTGGGGGTTGCTCGATGTATATCTCCTCTTCTAGGAATCCATTGAGGAATGCAGACTTGACATCCATTTGGTGGATTGTCCACTGGTTCTGAGCAGCAACTGCAATCAGCAATCTGATTGTATCGAGTCTGGCCACTGGAGCAAATGTTTCCATGTAGTCCAGACCATACCTTTGACTGAAGCCCTTTACAACTAGCATGGCCTTTAGCTTGTTTAAACTTCCATCCGCATTGTGCTTCACTCGATAGACCCATTTTACACCAATGGTCTTTCTGTTGGCAGGCTTTTCAACCAATTCCCATGTCTGATTCTTCACAATCATGTTGATTTCATCAATCATAGCCTGTTTCCAACCTTCATCTGCTTCAGCTTCTTCAAAACTACTAGGTTTTGCTATAGCAACTTGTGCTCTTTTATAAATCTCATCTAGGGGCCTTGTGCCTCTCACAGGCACATCATCAACATCTATTTCAGGACCAAGGTGCTCGAGTTCAGCTTGATTAGGCACCAGGTCTTCTGAAGCAGCTTCTGGTTTACTCTTCTCCCAATTCCAGCAAGCCTTCTCATTAAAAATGACATCTCTGCTCACTTGGACTTTGTTTGTCAAAGGATCCAACACCCTGTAGCCCTTTTTAACTGAGCTATAGCCTACTAGAACACCTGGTTGAGCCCTTTCAGAGAGCTTATCTCTCTTTGCTGCTGGTATTTGTGCATAACACATGCAACCAAACACCTTCAGATGTGCCAAGGAAGGCTTGAAACCAGACCAAGCCTCGAAAGGTGTTTTGGATGCAAGAGCTTTAGTAGGAAGCCTATTTTGAAGGTAGACAGCAGTGTTTACTGCCTCAGCCCACATGGTCCTGGGCAGTTTCTTCTCAAACAGCAGGCACCTGGCCATATCCATCAAGCTTCTGTTCTTTCTTTCTGATACCCCATTCTGCTGAGGTGTGTAGACATTTGTAAGCTGGTGTTTGATACCAGCATCATTGCAAATGGCTTGAAACTGAGCTGAAGTGTACTCAGTGCCATTGTCTGACCTTATCGATTTCAGCTTGCAACCTGTTTCTGTCTCTACAGCAGTTTTAAACTTCACAAACACTTGAGCTACCTCAGACTTGTGTTTTAAGAAGAAAATCCAGCAAAACCTTGTAAAATCATCAATGAAGAGGATAAAATACCTGTTTTTGCTGAGTGATTCAGTCCTCATCGGACCACATACATTAGAGTGCACCAGCTGCAGTCTTTCAGTAGCTCTCCATGCTGCATTTGTAGAGAATGGCAATCTTGCCTGTTTCCCCATCTGGCAGACCTCACACACATCATCATACTCCACTGAGTTGGTGAAGTTCTCAGCCAAGCCCTCACTGGCCATTCGACCCATTGACCTGAAGTTGGCATGTCCAAGTCTTCTATGCCAGAGTTTGGAGTCATCTATAGAGGCTGTATATGCTGACTTTAAGTCATTTGACCAATGAACCTCAAAGCATTTATCAGTCATTGTGACTGTCATAAGGCTTGATCCACTTGGATCTGCAATGTAGCACTGTTTATCCTTGAATACAACAGAATAACCTTTCTCAAGCAATTGGGCTATGCTGAGAAGGTTTCTGTCAATCTCAAACACCAAAAGCACATTTGGTATGACCTTGTTACCTGTAGGAGTACATATCAGCACCTCTCCTCTTCCTTCAGCCTTTATAAACTGGCCATTTCCAACCTTGACCTTGGTTTTGCAACTTCTATCCAAGGTTTTAAACAAGGAGGCATCTGGTGACATGTGGTTAGTGCAACCACTGTCCAATAGCCAACCTTTTGAAAATTTCTTCTCAGCAGTTAAACAAGAAACAGCAAAGACCTGCTCCTCTTGGTCACTACTGTCCTCAGCTACTCGAGCTTCAACCTTTGGTTGTTGAAATTGGCTCTGCCTTGGCTTGGTTCTATTTTTGCAAACCCTTTCAACATGGCCCTTCTTCTTGCAGTGCTGGCATACTGCTTCTGGCCTGAACCAACATCTATCTTCTGGATGGCCTAGCTTCTTGCAATATCTGCAGGGCTGGTCATTGTTCCTTGCAGCATCAGGCTTAGGCCTGCTTTTCCAAGGCTTTTTGCCTCTTTGAGCATTGGTGCTCGAGGCTTCTCTGGCCTTGGCTTGAAATGCACCTTCTTGGTGATCTTTAGCTCTGCTAGCTCTCCTTTGTTCCTGAGCATAGAAGGTGTTGATTAACTCAGTCAAAGAAATGCTAGCAAGGTCTCTTGAGTCCTCTAGGGAGGATATCTTTGCTTCATATTTCTCAGGCAAAGTGGAGAGGACTTTCTCCACAATTCTTGCCTCATCAAAGTGCTCACCTAGGAGCCTTATACTGTTAACCACTGCCATAATTCTATCTGAATACTGCTTCACTGTTTCTTCTTCCTTCATCTTCAAATTCTCGAAATCCCTTCTCAAATTCAACAGCTGTTGTTGCCTTGTTCTCTCAGTGCCTTGAAACTCCTCCTTAAGCTTGTCCCAGGCCTGTTTTGGAGTCTCACAGGCCATAATTCTGGTAAAGATGACATCTGATACACAGTTCTGAATGCAGGACATGGCTTTGTGCCTTTTGGTCCTCTCATCAGCATGTTGTCTGATCTGAGCTACTGTGGGATTAGCCCTCAGTGGTGCTGGCTCAGCATCTGTGTTAACAACTTCCCACAGATCAAAGGCCTGCAGGTAAGTCTTCATCTTTACCAGCCATATGTGAAAGCTTTCTCCATTGAAGACTGGTGGGGCTGCTGGTGAAAATCCTGAAGAAGCCATCAGGTTCCTTGGTTTGAAGCAACAGGTCCACTAAGACAACGGCTCTAGATACCAATTGTTGGTGCAAGAGGTAATAGCAAGATGGTTTCAGCTTGCTTGCACAGCAAGTGTCGAGCCTTGCTGAATAAACTATTGAAGAAGAAGAAAGAAATTTTGCAATGGAGAACAGAGAAGAAAGAGATAAAATTGAATGAAAATGAGCTGAATTTTCATTAACATTTTTAAGGCATAATACCAATACATATATATGAGATAACAACAGCAAAACAAACAAGTTACCACCTAATAACATACCTAACACCACTAAATTGCCTAGTAACTTGGTAAACTTGATTGAAAACATAAACTTCTACCTAAACTTGTCATTCAGCACCTAATTACATCAAAATACAGTTACCAACTTAGTTCAAAACAAACTAAAACACAAAATGTTCATTTGAGTAACCAAATGAAACAATGCAGTTTCGGTTTGCTGTTAAAGCACGATCCCTGCATGGCCACCTTGCATGGTCACCTTGGCTGCTGCATGGGGGTTGACTTCAACAATTTTTTTCTCGGCATTGATGTACAATACACCAATCACAGCTTGTTCCTCAGTCAGAAGAAGTATGTGCAAGAAATCCTATCGAAGACAGGTATGACAGGTGCAGCAACCACTCCAACACCTATGGTTAGTCTCCCTAAGCTTACTGTCACTTCCGATAGTCAAAAGCCTGTTGATGGTCCACTTTATCGCAGCACTATTGGGATGCCTCAATATCTCTGCATTACACGGCCTGATCTCTCTTATTGTGTTAACAAACTCAGCCAATATATGAACTTTCCTAGTGAATCTCACTGGAAGGCAGTTAAACGAGTGCTACGTTATTTGGTGGCACTATGGAACATGGGTTGGTTTTTACACAGGGACAATTTCAGTTGACTTGCTACTCTGATGCTGACTGGGCATCTTCAGTTGAAGACAGACTCTCCACTACGGGCTACGTGGTGTATTTGGGGCCCAATCCGATAGCCTGGTGCTCAAAGAAGCAAGCCGTTATCTCCAGGTCGTCCTCTGAAGCTGAGTATCGTAGCTTGGCCAATTGCGTCTCTGAGCTGGTGTGGGTTCAGCAACTGTTAAAGGAAATAAGGGTGTCTGTTGAACAAACGCCAATGGTCTAGTGTGATAACACCTCCACTGTTTCTATGGCAGCAAATCCAACTCATCACGCACGAGTCAAGCATGTTGAGATCGATCACCACTTTGTTCGAGAGAAGGTTCTTGATGGTCTGCTACAAGTCAACTATGTGCCATCAGTCAACCAAATTGCTGATGTTCTTACAAAACTAGTTCCCCCCCCCCCAAACACTTTTCTGATTTTCGGCAAGCTCTTTGAGTCACAACAAACAACTCAATTTCAAAAGATTTTGACAACCAGTAGAATGTTAGAATATATCAAAGATAGTCAGTTGACAGTTAAGATAGTAGTTAGTTTGTTAGTAGTTATTTTGGTAAAGAAACTAACAGCTCCTCAGCTACTGCTATAAATGCTGTATCGAGCCATTACTATTGTTTAAGGAAAAAGTATATGCATTTCAAGTATTAAACCTTCTTAGGTTATACTTTGACATTGGTAAATTTTTCTGTTGAAACTTGTTGGCCATTTCCAAGTTCTTATGACTCCACCATGCAAATGTTATAATGCAACTTGAAAAGTCAAAAAATAACTGAACTGACATGTTTTTGTTTATACGAATAGAGTATACCAGTGAATTTTGCTAGGAAATATCTCACAAAGATGCACAAAGAGGTCATACATCTCCTTTCAAATGGAAAATCATGGCCAGTGATATATTTTCAGCACAGTATCCAAAAACCAAGTGTAATATCCGGTACGGGTTGGCGTGGATTTGCTATGGATAATAACTTAGAAGTTGATGATGTTTGTGCCTTTGAACACATTGAGGGTCCTAAAACATCAATGAAGGTAACCATTTATAAGATGCAGGCTGTTGAAGACTCATCAACGAAGGTAACCATTTCAGGTACAATGTGCATATATGTATAAAATTCATTATACATTTGATATGTTCAAATATAAGCTTGGATTTTGTTCTTGGAAAACAGATGATGGAAGTAGAGAGAAACAAGTTGAACCCCATGAAAGCTTGGTGATTAAAAACTGCAGAATCAGCATCGATGAAGAAGAAAGGAGATATATCTAATCTGCTTGTTGATTATAACTGTGATGCTTCAAGAGAAAATCTTAGATGACATTTTGGTGTCCAGAAAAGGCCATCGAAAGGGCAAGTCAAAGCTATCTAACTTTACAAGAGTATGAAATCAATTCCACATACCAATATGTAGGACCGATGCCATTGATTCAATGATTAGTTTGTCCTGTAACTTTTTTGCCATAACATTGTAACATGTTTCTGATGTTGTCCTGATGAACATTTCACCTGTAATAAGGTTCCTTTAGATGGTTTTCTAACCATTAGCTTGAAAATGTGGTGTACTACATATCATAATATCAAGTTCAGAACATGAAACATAGCAGTTGCTTGGAGCTACCCAAGTGCTAATTTCGTGTCTACTCAGGTAAATGGATTTTGTTTCACTTTTTCTTGGACAAGAGTTTGCACCAATGGAAGTTACTCTAAGCTTAGAAAAAAGGAAACCAATTCAATAGCAAATGCTATGGTAGCTATTACTGAAATAGTATTAAAAAATGGAAGAAAAAAAATCCTTGGCTGATTGTATAGCATTCATGTGTGAGATTATCATCTGTATTCTGATTATCTGACAGATTCAGCAAACGTGATGTTAATCATTTCAATGCTAATCTACAACTTCACGCCAAACAACCCATTTCCCCCAAAAAAATAAACAAATGAGAGAATCCAAAGAAGAAAATGAGAAAACTGAAGCAGTTAATGCAAAACTTTTGAATATGACTAGGAAACCAAAACGAAGCCCTTCTTTCTTTAAGATCTTAGTAGGAGACTTTGTTACCAAGCTGGTAAGTTCAAGTTCCATTTAATGCTTATTAATGGCTCAAGTTTTATGTATATTAAATGCTGTCTTCTTTTAACTTTTTTCAGAAAATTCCACCAGCTTTTTTGAAGTATGTTTTGAAAGGAAAAGTACCCACCATGTTCAGCTTGTATTCTGACTCAGGTAACTCATGGCGAGTTAGAGTCGAAGTTCAACAAGGAAGCTACTTTTTCAACAGTGGATGGTCAAAGTTTGTCAAATATCATGGCCTGGAAATAGGGGATTTTCTGGTTTTCTTTTTGGTTGATAGTTCAACATTTGATGTTTTCATTTATAATCGAACTGCATGTGCAAAGAACATCATTTTGGCTGCTAAGAAACCAAAGGGCCGACCCCCTGGTGGTAACAGACAAATTGAACAAACCCCAAGCCAAAAATGTACTTCAGCTTCCAAGAAACCAAGAGCAGTTTCTCGTAGGCCAACCTTTTCATTTTATTTCATGCATAACCCTTCATATTTATCCCCTTTTTTCTACTAATCATTTCAATGATTCATGCATGGTTTAGGTGCAAGAAATGTTAGCCAGGAGGTTGAGTTTATAAAAGAAGAAACCCCAAAGCATGTTTCATTTGTACTGGTTGTGAAGAAATACCTAAAATACTATGTTGTAAGAACAAGTACTCATTCAATGCTGTTACGTGTTAATTACTTTCTACTTCATATAATTTTTATATATAATTTTAAATTTTCAGTTTATTCCAAGATATTTTGCCAAAGAAACAGGCTTGGGAAAGGAATCCATAACGATAATTAAGGGTCCAAGAGGTGGGATGTGGCCAATGAACACAACCGAGAGTGGAAGACAGGTTCGTCTGGGTGGTGGATGGTCCCAGTTTCTGCATGAAAATGATATAGTAGTTGGAGATACCCTTTTGTTTCAGCACATTCCAAATGCAATCAATTTAGTACACGTCCAGATTCTTAACAAGGCTGGATATCGAAACCATGGACGAGGAGGACGACGGGGGCGACAAAACAAGCAAGCAAATGCCTCTGAAAAGAACACCATTATTGCTATTAAGCAAAAAAGAGGTCCACCTTGCAGGCAAATTGAAGAACCAAATTCAAAGATAACCAAAGGTCTTGTAACTTACATTTCATATGTAAACACTTCAGTTGTCATTGTTCTTTTTTGTTTCATTTCATTTCAATTGGTTGTTTAGGTCTAAGCATTGGAGGGGAGAGAGATATTACCCGAAAGGATGAGTTCGAATCAGAGTTAACCCCGAAGAAGGCTTCATTTGTAGTGGTTTTGAAGCAGTACCAGAAATTCTATATTGTAAGAACAACTTATTTATTCTCAAATGGTACTCGACTTTTACACATTATTCCAATATAGGAACAATGTTTCTTTTATTAGATAGCAAAAATAATCATTGTATGATTTATCATGTATGATTTACATGTGGTAGATGTCATAAGACATCTTTTTTGCATTTTAAATGTTCAATTACTTTTAGTTTTATTTATTTATTTTATTAATTTTAAATAATGAATTTCTTTTATTTTGGGTTTTTAAAATTATTGTTTTCTCATTCAATACTAATTTGTTAAGCATAGCTCAATTCATAATTCTTTAACACGAATTTCCTCAAGTACTGATGATATTTCTAGGGCATACACGAATTTTTTCAACACCATTAGTGTTATGGGTAATTTGTATAATATTTAATAAGTTTAGGTACCAAATTGAAAAAAATGTCAAGTTTAGGTACTAAATTAGGCCCCTAAAAAGTTTAGTTATCAAAAAAAGTGTAAGTTTAAGTACTAAATTAGACTAAAAAAAGTTTAAATACCAAATTAAGAAAACATGCCAAGTTCAATTACCAAATGTTATATTAAGCATTATTAATTCAATGATGTATGTGCCCCATTTTAAATATGTTTTTCTTGAATTTCAGCCTGTGCCAACCAGTGTTGCCAAAGAAATGGGCTTGACAAAGGAACCAAGCACAGTGATAAAGGACTCAAAGGGTAGGAAGTGGCGATTAAACATCTTAGTGTATGCAAGATCAGTTCATCTTGGTGCTGGATGGTCCAAGTTTATGGAAGAAAATAAATTAGAAGTTGGTGATACCCTTTTGTTTCAGCACATTCCCAACACTGGTAATGTCATTTACTTCCACATTATTCGCAAAGCTAGAGATGGAAATCATGGGAAAAGAAATAATTGAGTAAATGCCTGCTAAAAAGTGTAGTATCATTTTGTAATTTCTCTTTCAGTCTTTTGTTTTATTAGTTTTTTGTTTGAATATTAAACTGTTGAAGATGGCAACAATGGGGTTGTATTATAAGGTTGGTTTTTTATAAGCCTCTCTTTTGTTTGGATGGTGAGAAAAAAAAAGTATGGTATGATCATGTAATTCCAGGAAAGCCCTTTAAGAAAGCTTCACTAGTATGTTTTTGTTTACAGTTTACGTCCTGTATTAGACTCTAAAGATTGGATGGAGCTTACCAATGCATAAACAAGATAATATGGTGTAACAGATTCATATATGATTATCTGCTATAATTGAAGATCCTAGTCTTGTTTTGAATGGCTGAAGACAAATTTTGGTCATTCAATGAATCTCCCCTTCAGTTTGCCTAGAGCCCAAAAACAATGAATTTAACTGTCGATAGCTAATAATCATCAATTAAGGTTATATTAATTACTCTTGAAATATGGATTTTATCACCATTTCCTGCTTTAAGTAGATATAAGAAACAATGGTGGGGAAAGTACTCTCAGCTCTCCTTTTAAGTATATGTTCAAGTTACACAATTATTTGCAGAAACTCTCTAAGTAAGCTGTTCAAGCATGGCTGCTTCTCATCAGCAAGGCAATGACCATTTAAAGTTTATAAGCAACTCAGCTTGTTTCTTCAAAATAATTCTACAAGACACTATTCAGAATGGAAAACTTGTAAGCATTCTGCCAACTCTGTTGTAAGACATTGTATTTTACTATATATATATTTGCATATATTGATAAGAGTTGTTTTACAGGGAATTCCTAGAAAGTTTGTGAGAAACCATGGAAATAGCATGTCAAGCCCAGCAAGCTCAGGGTCCCATCTGGTGCAGCATAGAAGGTGGAACTTACAAAATGTGGGGGCAAAATATGGTTTGAAAACGGTTGGCTAGAATTTTCAAACCTTTACTCTTTGGAATTGGGGCATCTTTTGGTTTTTAGATATGATGGGAATAGCAATTTCCATGTAATCATCTTTGATAGGACTGCTTCAGAGATACAATATCCCTACACCAGCAATAATCAAAAGCAATCTAACGAAATTCCGAAGCAGAATATCAACGAATCCAAAACCGAGTGCAATGGGAAGTCTGGATTTCTTGCTCAACAAGTTAGTCATAATGGATGTCCAGCTGTAAAAGGTGATAAAAGAACAAATCATCCTGTAATCCAACGAATGAAGGGTCGTGAAAAGGTTAAGGCTCTTGAGAAAGCTATTAATACTTTTAAATCCAAGAACCCATTTTTTCCTGGTTGTAATGCAACCGTATTATGTCTGTCTAAGGGTTAGTTTAGATGGACGGTGTGTTTACTTTCGGTGAGATTAAAAACAGTGGTGACGGTGAGATTAGTTACTGTAGCGGTGAGATTGGATACTGTAACGGTGAGATTAGAAACAATGGTGGAGTGTGTGTTTGGATTCAAACGCAGCTGTAGCGTTGAGGTGAGAATAAAAAAATGACTATTAATGATATCAAATTAGAATTGATATATAATAGAAGTTTTTTAGATTATTTTACTTTTTTTAAATTATTAAAATATGTGAATTTATAAATTCATTTAATAAAATATTAAAATGTATCTTCCAGTATTTTAATGATTTTTATAATTAATTTAAATTATTTATTAGATAAAATAATAATTATTTTTATTTTTTATAGTTAAATATTTTTATAACAATGATAAATATTATTTTCACAAATAGTAACATTATACTTGGATCAAATTTGGGAAAAAAATTAGTTTAACTTTTAAGGATAAAATGATAAAATAATAAATAAAAGTAATGGTATTTTTGTATCTTAAAAATACCAACAGCACTTAAGGGTTCCAATTGTTGTTGAAACCTCCAACAGAAATTTAGCTGTCTAGTGCGGTGGAATTGAATTCTCACTGGACTGATTTGCTTTTCCAAACACCATGGCAGTGAGGTTGGCACCCTCAACTGCACCTCACTGATGTACTGAAGCAAACCAAAGGAAGCCTAAGTCACAGTAGAGGATGTAGACTGGTAAGCAATCAAATGAGTCCCCACTAGATCCTATGTTCTATTGCTTGAAAAGTTGAGGCTTGTTTTTCAATTTGGGAAAGCTTGGATTGTTACCTTCAAGCACAATCAAACAGGGAAAAAGCAAATTTCAGTACTAGGAGCTGGTTGGGGTACTTTCGTACGGGATAACAATATCCAAGCCGGTGATGTATGCGCCTTCGAGTTGATAAATAGTATCCAAATATCTTTCAAAGGAGGCATTTACTAATGCCAGCATACAAATTGTCATCAGCCATTTGCTTCAACCAATGTATTTCGTCCTGTGAAACGGGAGGCTCTGTCATATGCAAGTTACAGCTGCTCGGAATCATCGACTGCTCTCGGGAAGATGCACACATCTCCTTTCAAATGGTTGGCGTCGATTTTCTGTGGATAATAACTTAGAAGTTGGTGATGCTTGTCTTTGAACTCATTGAGGGTCCTAAAAACATCAATGAAGGTAACCATTTATAAGATGCACAGGCTGATGAAGACTCATCTTTGGGTAAGTAGGTTCTATTCATCGTCCAATTGTTATGTAACATGTTTGAATGTTTGTCCTGTAACTGTTAGGTGGATCATTGTGTTGGAATGTTTTTTTACTTAGCCATGACATTGTTAACATGTTTCTGATGCTGTCCTGATGAAGCATTTCACCTGTAATAATAAGGTGCCGGAGAAATTTTGCAGTAAAATATAGTTCTTTATGGATTTTGCTGCTTGGAGAATCAGAGACCAGGCTTGGATTTCTTCATATCGTAAAATCATGATCAGAACATGAAACAGAGCGGTAGCTTGGAAATTCTGAAGTGGTAATATTTCTTTAAAATCATTAATCAAAATGTAAGTTAAACCGACTTAAAAACATAATTATTGTGCAAATTTCAAAACATTCTAAGGGTAAACAATGCCATTAGTCACTCAACTATAGAAAAGTTTTCATTTTAATCACTTAATTAAAAAAAAGCTACAATTTAATCGGTAATGTTTTTGAATTATTTTTGTTCACCTAATTGTTAAGTGGCTAATGGTGTTACCTTTTTAGCTGATATAATAACAATTTTAATCTTTCAACTTTCATACTTTCTGTCAATTTGACCTTAATTTTGTATAAAAATTGTAAAAATTCAAAAATATTTAAAAATATAAAAATTCAACTAAAATTGAATATTTTTTTTAATTTTTATATAGAATCAAGGTCAAATTGACAAAAAGTATAAAAGTTTAAAACTAAAATTGTTATTTTATCAACTAAAAAGGTGTCATCGTTAGTATTTTAATGGTTGGGTGACCAAAAATAATAATTTTAAAAATATTAGTGATCAAATTGTAACTCTTTTTAGTTAAGTGATTAAAACAAAAAAAAAACTTACCTATAATTAAGTGAATAATGGCGTGTTTAACCGCATTCTAATTGTCAAGTACCATTTGGTATTTGAAATTTACGTTTGTTTATAATTTCAATATCAAAATATTAATAATGAGTTATGACGATTTAAATTCATCTCATCTGTATACCCTATCAGGAATAAATGTCAATTAATATTTTTTTTGCCAACAACTAATATCAATGAATTTAAATATATTTTTATTTTATAACATCATATTTAAAATAAATATTTTAAACTAAAGCAAGATTAATTGCTTTAAATTCTAGTTTGAATTTTACATTAAACATATTTAAAACATATAAATATCAAGTGTGTTGAAAAAACTATTCTCATTAATTTTAATAAAATGGTTTTTTTATAATACTTTAGATACAAAATTATATATACAATAAGTACTTAAAATTAATTTAAAATCTTGACCATATTTTGAGAATGTCAGATTTAATAAACATTTTAAATTTAAAATATTCATATTCGTATTGAAAAATTTTGGGCTTCTTTGATATTATCACTGAAATTTTTAATTGGTTGAAAATTAAAATTTTTATATTTTAATTTTTTTAAAAATTCATTTGATAATACAAGGTAAAACCTACTTGATATTGAAAAGGTGATGAAAATGATGGATAAGTAAGAGCTATTTATCATTTTATTAAAATATAAAGTAAATTACATTTAACGTTATTAAGTTATTAATAAATTTATATTTTGATCATTTAATTTTAAAAATTATAAAATGATCATTTACTTATTCAAATTTTTTTCATTCAAGTCACTTGACTTTTTTTAATAAAATATTTTTCATCGTCACGAATCTGAGAACTAAGATTTTCGACACTAATTGTCAAATGGATCTAAAATATATTTTTTTACTCATCGATGAATATTGATCTATTGTATTGATCATCTAATTGTCGTTTGAAGCTTGTTGGTCGAATTTTTTTAGGATAAATTATACCAATAATTACTCAACTTTGAGATAGCTGGTAAGACAGTCACTCGGTTTCAATTCAGTCACCATTAACTATTTTTCGTTATAGACTTTCAATTTACTCACTTAACTTTCGAAAAATAATAAAACAATCAGTACTAACTATTTTTCGTTACAGACGTAACGAAGTGATTAGTTTATCAGTTACTCTAAAGTTGAGTGAGTTAAATAAATTTCTTAAATAGTTTTATAATTTAAATAAAAGTGAATAAATTTTTAAAATTAAGTAATAACTTCCTAATAATTTGGTAGTTTATGGATGGTAATCGCCAGGTATCTTCAACTTTATGGATTTCGACCTCCCATTAACTAATCCTCAGCCCCTAAACAACGTTGATATTTGGAGGGAAAATCGGTAGAGAACCCCAAATTTAGCTGTCCCCAATTTCTCATGCAATCCACGGTTTATGACAAAAATTTAAGATATCATGGTTTCCAACTCCCATGGAAATTCTCAAAGCCCCCAACTTATGGTGAAAGATCCTGACTTTGACCAATTCACTAAGAACCCAAATCATGTACGAGCTTGAAGGCGGTATGATCAAACCCGGGCAAGCTCCCGGTATTGATACGGAGGTACGGAGAAGTTTCAAGGTACTTTCAGGATAGAAATCGTGTCAGGTTGCTTACTGTTGACGGCGGCGCCGGCTGTGGGGCGTCATTTTGTTTCAATTTGGATAAGGTGGTTGAAGGCTTGAAGCTTCTAGCTTGGATGTTAGGAACCTTTTTATTGTCAAGCAAGTCAGTGAAAATATGAGCTGTGTAAACTGTAAAGTGGAAGTTTTTAGCTCTGCTTTTCAAGTTCTTGCACTCAGGTAAATGGATTATGGTTACTTTTTCTTGGAGCAGTTGTCTCTAAGCTTACATCAAATCAATTGATTTTTTTACAAAATGGAAAACAATTCAATAGTACAAAAAATGAAAAAGAAAATCCTGGGGCTGATTGTATAGCATTTACGTGTGAGATCATCATCTGCATTCTGATTTGCTGACATATACATGATCTTTCCTGCTCTGGCGGCGTAAAAAAGCTAATGTGATGGAAATCATTTGACTGCTAATCTACAACTTCACGTCAAATAAATATATAAATGGAGAGAATCCAAAGTAGCAAGGCAAATGAGAATTCCAGCAGTTAATGCAAAACTTTGACTATGACTAGGAAACCAAAACGAAGTCCTTCTTTCTTCAAGGTTTTGATAGGAGACTTCGATAACAAGCTGGTAAGTTCATATCCTATTAACAGCCATTTAATGCTTCTTAATGGCTCTAGTTTATGTATATAATTATTAAATGCTGTCTTCTTTTTTTCTTTTTTTTTTTCAGAGAATTCCTCCAGCTTTTGTGAAGTACGTTTTGAAAGGAAATGTGCCCACCATGTTCACCTTGTATTCTGACTCAGGGAATTCATGGCGAGTTAGAGTCATGGTTGAACAAGGAAGCTACTTTTTCAACAGTGGATGGTCAAAATTTGTGAAACATCATGACCTGGAAATAGGGGATTTTCTGGTTTTCTTTTTGGTTGATACTTCAACGTTTGATGTTCTCATTTATAATGGAACTGCATGTGCAAAGAACATCATTTTGGCTGCTAAGAAACGAAAGTGCCTACCACCTTTAGCTAATAGACAAATTGAAGAAACCCCAAGCCAAAAATGTGCTTCAGTTTCCAAGAAACCAAGAGCAGTTTATCGTGGGATAGCCTTTTCATTTCATTTCATGTGAAGCCCTTCATACCCATCCCCTTTTTTCACTAATCATTTCAATGTTTCATGCATGGTTTAGGTGCGAGAAGTGTTAGCCAAGAGGTTGAGTCTATAACAGAAGTAACCCGTAAGCATGTTTCATTTGTAATGGTGGTGAAGAAATACCATAAATACTTTGCTGTAAGAATAACTACTTTATTCAACGCAGTTCATTACTTTCTACTTTATAAAAATTTAAATGTTTCTTAAATTTCAGTGTGTCCCGAGGTGTTTTGCCAAAGAAACAGGCTTGTTAAAGGAATCCATAACGTTGATTAAGGGACCAAGAGGTGGGATGTGGCCAATGAACACCACCGAGTGTGGAAAACAGGTTCGTTTGGGTGGCGGATGGTCCCGGTTTCTGCATGAAAACGAAATAGTTGTTGGAGATACCCTTTTGTTTGAGCACATTCCAAGTAAAGGCAATTTAGTCCACGTACAGATTGTTAACAAGGATAGATATAGAAACCGTGGGAGACGAAACAAACAAGCAGATGCCAGTGTGAAGAACACCAGCCCTGCTGCTAAGCGACCAAGAGTTCGGCCTTGCAAGCAAATTGAAGAACCACCAAGCACAAAACATGCTCCAAGTTCCAAAAGAACCAAAGGTCTTTTAACTTATATTTCATATGTAAATACTTGGATTTTCAAATTTATTTACCTTTTCATCATTTCATTTCAATCATCCATGGTTGTTTAGGTGTAAGCATTGGAAATGATGAGATTGTATCAGAGTTGACCCCAAAGAAGGCTTCATTTGTAATGGTTTTGAAGGAATACCAGAAGTACTCTGCTGTAAGAACAACCACTTGATTTTATTTCTCAATTCAATGATGTTTTCTTTTTCAACTTCAGTATATATGTTCTCTTAAATTTCAGGTTGTTCCAACCAGTTTTGCCAAAGAAATGGGCTTGGCAGAGAAACCGAGCACCATAATAAAGAACTCAAAGGGTAGGAAGTGGCTGTTAAACACCATAGTTGATGCAAAATCACAAGTTCGTCTAGGTGCAGGATGGTCACAGTTTGTGCAAGAAAACAAGCTAGAACTTGGAGATACTCTCTTGTTTCAGCACATTCCCAATACTGGTAATGTCATTAACTTAACGATTATTTGCAAGGTTGGAGATGGAAATAATAGGAAAAGGAACAAGTGAGCAAATGTAGGTTAAAAAGTAGTAGCATACTATCATTTGTAATTTCTCTACCACTCTTTTGTATCAAATTGTTGAAATGGCAACCATGGGTTTTATGTATGATCATGTTTTTACCAGTCTCTCTTTTGCTTGGATGGTAAGAAAAAAATAGTTTGATCATGGAAGTGCAGGAACTCCTTTTTGTAAATGATCTAATCTTTCTGTTGAAATTGGAAACGATTTAAGAAAGCTTCATCACTATGTTTTTGTCTACACCTTACTTCCTGCTTTAGACTAAAGATTTGATTGCATGTCACATTGACAATAATGAAGATTCGATATTTTTAATTCAACTCTTTCCTTCTTTTTGTTTTGATCATTACAATATTTAGCTTAATTAATAGTGCTGGGCAGATAGATAAGTCGTCTATGATTGGAGACCCTAGCCTTGTTTTGAATGGCTAAAGACGAAGGTGAAAGATAAATACTAACTTTGGTCATTAAATGAATCAGCCCTACAGTTTTCTCGAGCCCATAAACAATGAATTTAACAGGGCAATGGCTAATAATGATTACATTTGTATTAATTACTCTTGAAATATAGGTTTACGAGCATTTTATTATGAAGGTAGATATATGAAAGGATGATGGATGAAGTACTCAGCAATCTCCTTAAGTTTATGTTTATGTTAGTCTATTATTTGTAGAAACTCTCATCGTATAGTAACCCCTTGAACAGTCCCTGTAAACTACATCAACCTATTTTTCCAGGTATTACTTCTTTTAGAGCTTGTTTTGTGTTAGTTCTAAAAGGCTCATTCGGAGTTATTCAAGCATGGCTTCTTCGTCTCACCAGCAAGGCAATAGCCATTTAAAGTTTATAAGCAGCTCACCTTATTCCCTCAAAATAATTCTCCAAGACACTATACAGAATGGAAAACTTGTAAGCATTCTCCTAACACCTCTCTTTTATCTGATATTTTCATAATCTCTTAAGTAATTAGGTCATAGCTGAAAAACAACAGTTTGTTCTTGGACATTGTATTTTGTTATATACATAAGTATTTGCATATATTGATGAAATTGTTCTACAGGGAATTCCCAGAAAGTTTGTGAAAAACCATGGAAATAGCATGTCAAGCCCAGCAATGCTCAGTGTCCCGTCTGGTGCAGTATGGAAAGTAGAGCTAACAAAATCTGATGGCAAAATATGGCTTGAAAATGGCTGGCTAGAATTTTCAAACCATTACTCTTTGGACATTGGACACCTTTTAGTTTTTAGATATGATGGGAATAGCAATTTCCGTGTAATCATATTTGATAAGAGTGCTTCAGAGATACAATATCCCTACACCAGTAATAATCATAGCCGGTCCAGTGAAATTCTGAAGCTGAATATCAATGAATCCAAAGATGATGGCTCTATATAGATCCTAGAGAACATCTCTCCAAGCAGGAAAACAAGAGAGAAATCACAAATCGCCATGTCTCCAGTCAATTAGGATGATGAGAAGTACTGATTCAGCTATGAAAACCGAATGTAATTTGAAGTCAGCTCAACAATTTAGACATAATGGAAAAGGTGATAAAAGCACTAGTCATAGTAGGATTCAACGATTGAAGGCTCATGCAAAGGTTAAGGCTCTTGAGAGAGCTAGTAATACTTTTAAGTCTGAAAACCCATTTTTCCTGGTTGCCATGTACCCATCTTATGTTGATTGTTGACATGATAAAAGGTGTAGACTGGTATGAAATCAACTTAGTTCCCACTGGATCCTATGTATGACAGAAATGAGCAAAATGTTTCAAGTATTTTCTCTTCTACTGCTTGCAAAGTTGAAGTTTGTTCTTTAATTTTCTTATTGCAGACCATACCAACTGAATTTGTCAGGGAACACTTGATGAAAGAGCATCGTTCTGTAACTCTTTGCAACTCTAGTGGAAAAACTTGGATTGCTAACTTCAAGCAAAGTCAAATAGGGAAAAACCAATATTCATATCTACAAACTGGTTGGGGTACTTTTGTACGGGATAACAATATCCAAGTCAATGATGTTTGCGCCTTTGAGCTAATAAATAGCACTGAAATATCCTTCAAGGTAGTCATTTACAAAGGCCAGCATGCAAATTGTCATCAAATATTAGTTTCAGAGATGCAATATCCATACACTAGGGATAACCATAGTCAATCAGATGAAATTCTGGAGCAGAATATCGAGGAATCTGAAGATGATGACACTACAGAGATCCTAGAGGTCATCTCTCCAAGCTTGAAAGTAAGAGAGGAGCTGCAGTCGTCATGTCCTCGGTCTCATAAGATGATGAGTAGTACTAACTCAGCTATCAAAACCAAAACAGTGTGCAATGGGATAAAAGGTGATAAAAGAACCAAGTCATCATACAATTCGACAGTTGAAGACACAAGAAAAGTTTAAGGTTCTTGAGAGAGTTCGTAATACTTTTAAATCTGAGAACCCATTTTTCCTTCTGGTCATTCAACCATCATATGTTGCTCTTGGTCACACTACAATCTTTAAACTGGTAAGCAATCAATTGAATTCCCACTAGATCCCATGTGTTTTCATTTCTATTGCTTGTAAATTGAAGTTTGTTTTTCAATGTTCTTTTGTGCAGGCCATGCCGTGCAACTTTGTCAAGGAAAATCTGATGAAAAAGCATTGTTCTGTAATTCTTTGCAACTCAAGTGGGAAAACTTGGATTGCTACGTTCAAGCAAAGAAAAATAGGGAAAAAGCTAACTTCATATCTAATAGCTGGTTGCGGTACTTTTGCAAGGGATAATAATATCCAAGTAGGTGATGTTTGTGCCTTTGAGCTGATTAATAGCATCCATATATCCTTTAAAGTAGTCATTTACCAAGGTCAGCATGCAAACTGTCATCAGTCATTAGCTGTAACTGATGTGTTTCATCTGGTGAAACGGAAGGCTCCGTCATGTGCAAGTTGAAGCTCCTCAGAACGACCTGTGAAACACAAGGCTCCATCATATGCAAGTCAGGGCTGCCCAGAACCATTGACTGCCCTCGAAAAAGCTAAAGCTTTTCAAATGGCTGGTGCTTTCAAATCTGAAAATCCATTCTTTGTTATTGTCCTACAGCCATCGCATGTTCATGGAAATAAATTGGTGAGTTTTTCATTTGAAACCTGCTAGCCATCCCATGTTCTTTTAACTCATGCAGATGATACAATGCAACTTGAAAAGGCTTAAAATGTTGAAGTAATTATTTAAAAACATTTTGTTTTGCTTCATCTCCTTTGAATAAATGACTGAACTGACACGTGTTTGTATGAACAGAGTGTACCAATGAATTTTGCTAGGAAATATCTCACAATGATGCACAAAAAAGTCATACATCTCCTTTCAGATGGAAACTCGTGGCCAGTAATATATGACCCGCGTTTTGAATGGTCCTATGTATTCCTCTGTAATGGATGGCATAGGTTTGCTGTGGATAATAATTTAGAAGTTGGTGATGTTTGTGTCTTTGAACTGACTGGGGGCATTGAAACCTCAATGAAGGTAACCATTTATAAGAAGCAGGCTATTGAAGATGAAAATTTGGGCTGATCCTTGGGTAAGTGGTATCCATTCCAGTACTATATATAATCATTGTCCATGTGATTTGTTTATATATATATATATGTATCTCATCTTTGTATTCTTATTTTCAAATGTTTTCCTTTAAAGTGTTTATGCTCAGGGGGTCATCATCTGTCATATACCAGATGATTTTTAATATCACCTACAATTTACCTTGAAAGTTTTGTGTCTGATGGGTTGAAATTTTTTTCCAATGTTTATGTTTCTCAGGTATTATGCAACACTGACTCATTGTTGCCATTCCTGAGACACAAAACATGAAAAATACCGATTGATGATGGGACTTGGCTTGTCATTAATGGGACCTAATTGGTAATAAATTAGACCTACTGGATAAAAGCTGGTGAATGTGCAAGCAAGTTAAGACCCAAGGCTCTGCATGAAACATAAAGCTGAAGGATGAGTCTCTTTTACTCTTTGACCAGCAATGAAATGCTAAAAAGCAGCATTGGAAAAAGGAAAAAAGAAGATAGTTTTACTCCTTTTTAGAACTGGCTATGGCAATTGACAAAGCACATCATGCCTTAAACTTTTGTAATTTATCTCACACTCTTTTGTTTACCAGTTGTTGAAGATGGCCATGATAGGTTGTCTGATTGTGTTTTACCAGTCTCTCTTGTAAGGTAAGAAAAAACAATGGTGTGATCATGTAACTCCAGTAACCTCATTTTGTAAATGATGTAATCTTTCAGTTGATATTGGAAAGTCCTTCAAGAAAGCTTCATATTAGTGCTTGACAGATATGTTATCTGCTTTTAATTGGAGATCCTAGCCTTGTTTTCAATGACTGAAAGAGGAAGAAGACAAAACAAAACATAAGCTGTGAAAGCAAATACAAACGTTGGTCATTAATGAACCTGCTCTATAGTTTCCCAATAGCCTAGAAACACTGAATTTAACAGCCTATAGCTGATAGTCATCGGTAAAATTGAATTAATTACTTCTGACAGATTGACCATTTTGTACTTTAGGCAGATATGAGAAATAATGGAGGATAACTTACTCAATTATCTCCTTTATGTTTTTAGACAATTATGTGCAGAAACTCTCATAGTATAGTAACCCATTCAGCAGTCCCTGGAAACTATCAACCCGTATTTCGAGTTATTACTTATTACTTCCTTTTATCTGTTCAAGCATGGCATCTTCTTCATACCGGCAAGGCAATGACCATTTAAAGTTTATAAGCAACTCACCTCACTTTTTCAAAATAATTCTCCAAGACACTATCCAGAATGGAAAACTTGTAAGTATTTTCCCAAAACCATTCTTCTTTTATCTGATAATTTTTTATTATCTATTAAGTAATTAGTTCATAGCAGAAAAACATCAGTTTGTTGTAGGACATTGTATTTTACTGTATATATATTTGCATACATTGATAAGAGTTCCTTTTCAGGGCGTTCCCAGAAAATTTGTGAAAAATCAGGGAAATAGCATGTCAAGCCCAGCAATGCTGAGTGTCCCATCTGGTGAAGTATGGAAGGTGGAACTGACAAAATGTAATGGCAAAATATGGTTTGAAAATGGCTGGCTAGAATTTTCAAACCATTACTCTCTGGACTTTGGGCATCTTTTGGTTTTTAGATATGATGGGAATAGCAATTTCCATGTAGTCATCTTTGATAGGACTGCTACAGAGATCCTATATCCATACACCAGATATAATCATATTCATAGACGATCCAATATTGACAAATCCAAAGATGATGACTCTACACCGAACCTAGAGGACATCTCTACAAGCAGAAAATTGAGAGAGAAATCACAAATGCCATGTCCACAGCCTTGTAAGATGATGCACAGTACTAATTCAGCTATCAAAACCGAAATCGAGTGCGATGGGAAGTCTGAATTCCTAGCTCAACAAATTAGGTATGAAGGATGTCCAGCTAGAAATGGTGATAAAAGCACTAGACATCGTGTAATTCAACAATTGAAGCCTCATGAAAAGGATGATGCTCTTGAGAGAGCTAGTAAAACTTTCAAATCCGAGAACCCATTTTTCCTGGTTGTCATGCAACCATCATATGTTGGTCTCAGTCACAGTAAAGGATATAGACTGGTAAGCAATCAATTAAGTTTCCACTAGACCATATGCATGCTGTTTCAACCCATTACTTCACTAACATTTAAGTTTTTTCCATTTCTGTTGCTTGAAAAGTCGAAGCTTGTTTCACAATTTTGTTTTGTGCAGGCCATACCAGCTAACTTTGTGAGAAAACATTTGATGAAAGAGCTTTGTTCTATAACCCTTTGCAACTCAAGTGGGAAAACTTGGATTGTTACCTTCAAGAACAATCAAATAGGGAAAAAGCAAACTTCATATCTACTAACTGGTTGGGGTACTTTTGTACATGATAACAATATCCGAGTCGGTGATGCTTGTGCCTTCGAGCTGATAAATAGCATCGAAATATCCTTCAATGTAGTCATTTACCAAGGTCCACATACAAAGTGTTATCAGTCATTGTCTTCAACTGATATCATTCGTCCCATGAAACGGAAGGATCAGTCATATGCAAGTCCAAGCGGCTCGGAAACATTGACTGCTCTCGAAAAAGCTAAAGCTTTTCAAGTAGCTAGTGCCTTCAAATCTGAATATCCATTTTTTATTAGTGTATTACAGCCATCATATTCACGTAGAATGGTGAGTGTTTCAGTTGAAACCTGCCATCCATTTCAAAGTTCTTATTACTCCACCATGCGGATGATATAATGCCATGTGTGTCTTTGTATGAACAGAATATACCAGTGATATTTGCTAGGAAATATCTAGCAAAGATGCACAAAGAGGCCATACTTCTCCTTTCAAATGGAAAATCATGGCCAGTAATATATTGTCAGCACAAGATTGAAAGTACAGGGGCAAATGCAATATTCGGTAGTGGTTGGCGTAGGTTTTCTCATGATAATAAGTTAGAAGTCGGTGATAGTTGTGTCTTTGAACTGATTATGGCTGCTGAAACCTCAATGAAAGTAGCCATTTATAAGAAGCAGGCTGTCAAAGACTCATCTTTGGGTAAGTAGGATCTGCTTCAGTACTATATATATAATCTATATTCATTGTTCATGTGATTTGTATATACATACATATTTAATGGTTGGGTTTTGTTCTTGAAAAACAGCTGATAATAGTAGAGAGAAACAAGTTGAACTCCATGAAAGCTCGGTGATTGGAACCAAATCTGCTTTGATGAATGAGAAAGAAGATACGTCTAATCTGCTTCTTGATTATAACTGCGATGCCTCGGGAGAAACCTTGGATGACATTTTGATATCAAATCTCAGTTCTCCAGGCAGGGCCTTAGAAGAGGCAAGTCAAAGCTATCAAAGCTTTACAAGAGAATGAAGCAATCCAAGATACCAACCAGTCAGATCGATGTGTTTGATTCGCTGAATAGTTATGTTTTAATGTTTTCCTTAGTCATGACTGTATAACATGCTACTGATGCTGTCTTGATGAACATTTCACCTCAATAAGGTGCAATTTTCCTGTAAAATTAGTTTGCTATCACTCTTGGTTCTCATGTTCCATTGTAGCATTTCATGAATTAGGGACCGATGTATTCGTTGTCAGAGAGAGCACAGCTTTGGTTGCTACTGAAATAAACACACCAATACTGGTGTTTTCAGATCTAGTAGCTGATGCCTTCATTTTGTAGGCTTGATTTTCTCTGTTGCACTTGTTTGCCACTGGTTGGATTCAACCATTGCCCCTATCACCCTGATGATGACAGTCCTTTATGGCTGCTTTTGCCTTTGGGACAGGTTTTATCATCCAGCTGATGTTCTCTGATCATTGTATTGGAGATATGCTATAGCATTTTATTACCCTTCTTTGTACATACCTGTGGAGAGCGCTTTAAAGCTTCCAACCGGAGGAGGAGTGCAATATGACTTACAAACACTATGAGTTTACATTAAAGAAATTTTAATATAAATGTACTAGCAAAATTTATTTTTTAAAGATATGAAAAAAATTTAAAAATTAAATTTGAAATTCAAGGAAATAATTTAACTTGGTCAAATGACACTAATAAAAAGATTAATTCTTTCTAAATTAGGAGCTGAATTCTTTCCCGAAGCACCTTGAATTGAAACGTTTCGTTTTAGTCCAAAAATAAATATGTGGTTTTTAGAGTAACTACCTTTATCCTATATCAACTCTGTTTCTTTCTTAAACCCTAAACCCTCCCCTATTCCCAGCCAATCCCCACCCCTTAAAATACACTAAGAATTGGTGGAAAAATCGTTAGAAAGCCCTAAATTTCATTGTCCCCGATTTCTCATGCAATCCACTATTTATTACAAACCTTCAACTTCTCATAATTTCCAACTCCCATGGAAATCCACAAAAAACCCTGCGTTCAAAACCTTCAGATTGTCCTCAAAAACTCTAACTTTGACCAATTCGCTAAGACCCCAAATCACGTTCGAGCTTGAAGGGGGTGCAAACGATGGCTTTCAGCCATCTAACCCGGTCAAGCTCCCGGTAGTGATACAGAGGCACGGAAAAGTTTCGAGGTACTTCTGGGATGGGAGTCGTGTTAGGTTGCTTCGTGTTGATGGCGACGGCGTTGACGGCGGAGGCTCTGGGGTGCCGTTTTGTTTCGATTTGGATAAGGTGGTTGAAGCTTCAAGCTTGGCTATTAGGAACTTTTTTATTCCTAAGCAAGTCAGTGAAAATTATATAGGCTATGTGAAGTGGAAGTTTTTGCACAGGGTTTTTAGCTCTGCCCTTCAAGTTCTTGCTACTCAGGTAAATGGAATATTTATTTTATTTTTTAATGCAAAATTTTTAGTGGAATTTTTCTTCTATTTTTTGGAATTTTGATGTTAATTTTATACTGTATGGTTATATTATGCATTGGATTTTGACAGTTTAAGGGAAAAAAAATTATACATTTCTATCTTCTCGTTGTTAGACATTGATTGTAATTTTCACAAAACTGTATTTAACTTATTTTTGACAGAATGTGGTGAAAACAGGCAATGTTTCGGGCTATAGGAATCGGGTATTCTCGTTCACTCACTTCAGCTGCTGCACTTAACTGGGTATTGAAGGATGGACTTGGACGATTAAGCAGGTGTATTTATACGGCTAGTTTGGCATCTGCTTTCGATACCAATTTGAAGGTAAGTTTTGTGTTACTTTTTCATCTTCTTTGGCTCGTGCTCATGTTATTATGATTCTTCTTAATCACAGTTTTGCAGTTACCAGTTATCTTACTATTTGTTGTCTTATCTCGTTTGAAGAGAGTTAGGTTTACAACCTCGATGCTGTTCACTTTTAGCATTGGAGTTGAACTGCTCACTCCGGTATTTCCTCACCACTTCTTGCTTCTCGCGTCATTGGCCAACGTTGCAAAACAAATGAGTTTGGCATGCTATATGGCAACCAGCGTAAGGATTCGGTTTTCATTCAAGTGTAGCATCTTTTAACTTTCATCATCTCAGTCTTGGGATTTTTTTTACACGTTGTATGCTTCGGTGTTTTAATGCTTTCCACCATGAATGAGCAGCCTCCCATTCATCGAAGCTTTGCAATAGCTGATAACCTTGCTGAAGTTTCTGCAAAGTCACAGGTTACAGTTCATCCTTCAAATTCATTGCATGGTTGATACTTTTTGTGTGGAAAATGCTCTGATCTTCGGAATTGTTTTCAGATTCAATCAGTATGTTTTGATAACCTTGGACTCATGCTTGCTGCTGTCTTGAATATGTTGCTCAAGAACAATCAAAGGTTTATACTCTTTAATCTCTCTACTGTTTCAATGATGTTGCTCAAGAAACAATGAATGGTTTATACCAGTTTCACTGTTTGCTATTTTGGACATGCTCATTTTGTAACGGCAATTCAGTACCATTGATTAGGCTCATGCTTGTCTAAAGCCTTATATTATATGAATTTGTTCCTACTAGTGCATAATTATGCTTGATCTTTCAACTCATTCTATTTGGAAACTAATTCCGGTTTTCTTGATTGTCCCCCTTACGCTAGGCTGCAAACTGGACTACCTTTCATTCTATACCCTATTTTCTCAGCAATTGACCTGTTTGGAATATATCAAGGTCTGAAGCACGTCCATCTGCAGACCTTAACTAAGGTAGAATGTTTATTTTGAGTACATTTTCAGCTTTCTCATATTTAAGTTGTTACTCTGAAGAAATAAAAGAATCCACATGTCTTTGCTCTGATACCATTAAAATGTGGCACCTCACACCTGACCCCGATGGGGGATCCAAATGTAGGATGTCACATTCTGTTGCCAGAGCAACTCAGACTATTATCATTCTTTTTCCTTGAGTTAAATGGACGAGCATGGCATAATCCATAAGTTATACATTATGCACGTATATAAGGTCAAATGGGCCCACATAAAGTGACCCAGGGTCTCACGAGGTCAAAACACAGAGTCAAGATACAAATCCAAACTCAATCTATCAAGATGGAGGGTTGTGTCTCGAGACAGTGAAGCCATGTCTCGATATATGCCTCCCCTGTTTCAAACTTGTTACTTTGAACTGCGTTGTTTTGAGACAATGGGGTTCTTGTCTCGAGACTATGACCCTTATGTCACAAGACACCTTATTCGATGTTCATTCCTTAGAGCATGCGGACAGTTGAAAAGAGAGTTTCTGTTTTCCTGTCTTCTCTGGGTTTCTTAATTGGTTCTCTCTTTTTCTTTACCAACATTCAGGATAGATTAGAAATTATAATCGGTTCATGGATTTCATCCGGATATGTACCTTCACCTGAAGAAGTGAGTAAAGATGAAGAAATCAATTTTATGTGGAGCAAAGGTAAAGGTTTTTTCATGGTTATGGTTTACCTTTTATTCACCATTTACCTCAGCTGGTAACCATGGATGAAACATTTGGATTAGGCAAAGAGCCATTGCGCATCAGAATAGGGTGCTTGAATCCCAAGGCCCAATTATCCAAGTTGTCGGTGATGACAATGCAGTCTGTAAGTAACGAGGATCATTATTTTATATGCACGGAAATCTTCTACCAAGGATTAGCAAAAACTAGAGAGGTGCATATGCAATGCAATCTTTACTAGCTGTATTTCACTATGGTGCTTACATGAAAAGATCTCATTTGTGCCTTTTGTTCCTTTTCATTTTGTTCTCGTACGAAACTCTAGCAAGGCATCCTTCTTTGCATACGGGAAGGAGCTCGCACGGCTGATGTTATAATGGGATTATTGCAGGTGAAAGGAATTAAGTTTCACATGTACTCACAAGCTTATGTTTATTGCTGGTGGCTAAATGTTGTGTTGTTGCAGGCTTGCTATGTTTGCAAGGCACTCCGTTCAAGCATGTGGGAAAGCACAACAAAGGCTAGTGATTCGTCGGACTTAATTCTCAAAGAATGGTTTAAACTGCTCGATGATAGCAAGCGGTACGTACAGCAACAGTTCGGGCCGTTGAATGAACAAATGATGGTACGAGGTTGGGCACTTAAAAACATTTTATTGAACACAGAAGAGCAGACACGGTACAGTTACATGGATGACTGAAACATAAACATTCCCTTGAATCAAGTTGCTCTTCACAAATCATCGATGAGTATTTGGGTTCGCATTGGTTCAATTCTTTTTCATTCAAGAAAAGCCAACAATACAACCATTTTACACAAAATGCTTTGTTGTAATATTGGACATTTGCTCTCATTTAATTGTAAATAGAAAAAATGACCCTTAGCAGTCATAATAAGGTACTCTTAAGTGATTGCTGCAATTAGCACATCTTTAACATACTTGAAGAGCCATTAGCAAATCACTGAACCATGCATTTCCATCATATATTACAAATGAATGTAATGAATTGTGTACAGAGGAAGAAACTAGACAAAGCATTTTACAAAAATACATCTGGTCTCACTGTATAAGAAATGGAGATTCACTATATATTCCATTATAATTTGTATTCTAATACCCTAATAAAGCACCATAGCATGAGTCATGACACTGTACACTGGCATTGATGACCAAAATAGAGACCTTTTCTGACCCGGAAATTAGACATCAATGAGAGAAGGAACTTGCTTCGGTGCTATAAAATGAGTGTTCACTTAAGCTGAAGTTGATTCTCTCTTCATCCCATTTTAGAATCTCCCTTGCAAATTTAAGTGCGGCATCAACACTGTTGGGTTCCAGTCCCTTCACGTGTGAAACATACAACTTCCGGCCGGTGAGTGAAGAATAAAGTCTCTTGAACTTGACAGCAACATAATGGAAACCTAATTGTCCCAGGGTAGGGTTATTATTAATGCTGTTGCTATTTGTATTTGTACGATGACGACTGATCAGGGGATGAAAATCATCAAACCACTCGCATCGAGTCAATGGTACCCGTTCTACCTTTTCCTCGAATATATCAAACTTGTTTAGTATTAAAAGGAAGTCCATCTGCTCAAATGTTGGATGAGTAACAATGGTTTCAAAGAATTTCTTGCTCAGTAGCATCTTATTAGTCCCATCAGCAGAGTACTGGTCATAGTCACTCAATGAAACACAGAAGATGACCATCCCAACATCTTCAAACATCTCTAGCCACTTGCAATTTTCTCCAAAGCCTCTTGCTTGCACTCTAATTAATTGGTACCTGAGATCCAAACAGACTTTTAAGGATAAAAGACACTCCACAATAGCCTAATGAGTTTTCAAAATTCAATAGACACTGTAGATCAGCACAGAGTACACTGGTTTAGCAAAATAACAATGATTTTTAAGTACCAATTGGTTGATAGCAATCAACAAGAACTACAGCCTCATCACATGCAGAAAACTTCATTGGAAAAAGCACGTGATTAAGACTTTGCTTGGTAAGAAAGGGAGAACTTGTTAATCTAATGGTTAACTTACAAATTAGAAAAGTGATCATTAATGTTAACCATTAGATTAACACGCATTCCATCCTTACCTCTTTCCATCATTCCTACCAAGCAAAGCGTAAATGTGCACTCAACATTGGCACCAACCTGAGCAATGAATCATGCTGTTCGGCAGTGTCGATATTTTCATCGGGTGAAGATTGGGGAAAAGAAAAGTCGACACAGGCAAGACCATTGGAAGAAGTAACACCTTCAGCATAGAGGATATCTAAATCAGAAGGTTCATAGTCCGTTTTCAATATCTCATCAACCTGGAGAGTAGCAAAAAAAAGGTATTAGAAAATAATTAAAAAAGACAAGCACTGGTCATAGACATAGAGATTATCTGGCATAAAAGCTCAATACAAAATGTCGTGCCATACAAGTGCAACTGTGCAACTATTAGTGCCAATTGAGATTGCTTGACAGATCTGTGTTAAGAATGATAGACCAGTTTAAGAGGTCACTATAACTTTAGGGATTAGCCTAGATAGAAGGCAAGTGTATTGCTAAATAAGCCAAATCTACGAAACACAAAGAAGTCAGAAACTTCTCCTTTTGTGTCAATTAAATGTTTGTCTCTAACCACATTCTGAGGGTACAATTCGTCATGGAAGCTAGTGGAACGTCAATTTTACATCAAGGACTAATTTAGTTATAGGCAACAAGTTGGAAAGATAAAAGGAGTATTATTCTTGAAACTAGTAATATGTTCAAGAAACCTTCATAACTCTGATACATAAACCTAGCTATATATATAAATCAATGCTCTCTGAGAAGTTACAACAAATTTAAACAATAACTTCTGCATCAACCATAATCTTACCCGCTCGAGGTAATAACTAGCAACACTGGGTAACATTTCCAATTCATTTCTCCTGTTGTAGGTTTCCTGAATGGCTGCATGCTTCCACAGCTCCTCAACTAATGGAGCATATTCACGAGTAGCAGCTGGAAAAATGGCTTCTAAATTGCCCGACACCATAGTCTTCAGAAGCCAGTCAGAGAATGATTTGAGCCTCGGGCCAATGGAATAGATAGTTTTGCTGTCAGAACCATCACTACTACCTGCTAATAAACACGAAAAAAGAAATAATTAGATGGTTCAAATAGAAATGCTATTAATCAATTCATTATGCTCATGCTGGATATGAAATGCTAACATGCCCTGCAAAATTTCAAGAAAATCTAGACTTAAATCCATAAATATCCATATATAGAGAAGTTACTCATAAAGCAGCTGTCTATCAAAAACATAAACATTGTCATATTTGAACATCCAACAAGAGATGGGTATGAACTAATTTCTAGGTGTAATAAGCTTGTTCCTTCCAAAGTAATCGTTCTTTAATGACGGCAGAAACATGCATATACATTCACAAATCGATGCATATGTAGGTAAGAAGGATGATTTCGAGAATAAAATCAACACACAGCCTCACCTTCAGGTTCAGTTTCCTTGGAACTTATCCTTTTCCTCATTTCAGCCAAACTCTCTTCCTCAAAACGTTCACGGCCCTCAAGAAGGATGCCAAGATAACCATACACATTGGTTTGGATAGTCAACTTAATATTTTCTCGCTCATCCTCTGAGAATGGTACATCTTTATAAAGAATCTTTGCCTGAAACAATCCATTTCATTTAAAAGATCAATAATGAGTTGGATGCAGGCAAAATGGTAAACAAAAGCACTGAAATCAAAGATGCATAAAAATTCAGGGACAATTTCCTATGCTCACAATTAAGAATATAAAATTTCCCTACATCATGAACTTGAGAATCATAAATGTTCTAACAGACTATCCCTGAGAGTCTATTCGCACTATATCTCTGTAAAACTATGGTGTGTCAACTACAGAAATATATAAATTCTATAGAACCATTAGAGGATTATACCCAAACATAAAGAGACCCATACGCTGATTAAATAATTTGATTGATGCACTTAAATATTTTTTTGTGTGCACATAAAGAATGCGAGGTTCTTATACAAGCGGTTTTTAGCGAAGAAAAGCTCTCTGCACGAGTACAACTACAAATCAATGAAAGTTAAGATGTGATTCCCAATAATTTATTTACCTGCTTAAATATGGTACTTGACCCAGATCCAGTAGATCCAACCAACAGAATTTTCTGTAATGTGCGCTGCTCAAGATAGTCAGGAACAGATCTGCTGGTCATGCTTTTCAGTTGCTCCTCACAAGAATTAGAAGATTTAGAAGGAACAGGCAGTGACAATACAGCACAGACAAGCTTTGTTCCAGCCTACATTAAATTTGAATGATAAACGAATGCTTAATAGAACTATCTTCATCCAAAAAAAGGAAAACATAAAAATGCAAAGTGCATATTGAAATATGCATATATTATATACCTTTCCCCATATATATCCTTTCGTATTTTTTTGTCCCTCTTCTTGGTATGACCCGTCCTCATTCACCCAAAAATGTGGGTTGCCTGCAACTTGAACCCCTGCCAACTGCAATGTTTCACCAAAATTGTCATTGATAATCTAGCACAATAGTGACCATCTAAACAACATTAGGTGTTTAGAAATTTAAACCTGCAACATCCGAAGTTCAACTTTTGTGATTTCTCGTCCATTTATGAAAACTTGTGTGTTTCCATTGCTAGCATCTGGCCTGAGAGAACCACCAACATTTAGATGGGGACTAATTATCTTCGAAGGTTTCTGTCCCTCCTGTGAATTGCAGAAGAATCATCAGTTTCCTAATAATACAAATGAATTCTAGCAAAGAAACCAATGAACAAAGTCATTAGAAAGATCCCATATTCACCTTTCCCCAAAGACCAGATACTTTATCATACCAATAGTTTCCGGGCTTTAGCTTCTTGGGTGGGTTAGGGCAACTCTGCAATATAGCTAGCTCCTCATACGAAAGAGCTTGACCATTCACAAAAATATACTCAGGGGGCAGCTGATTTGCTTCACAAAACTTTTCAGCCTTCATTATCTGTCTTACCTCCAAATCATTAAGCAAACGTTTAAGCATTCGAGAACACTTTCCCAAGCCTCCACGTTTCAACTCATCAATTGGAAATCCAATACAAGTAACACATTTCCTTCCTTCAGGCATAGACCCCATAGCTCTAAGCACACAATTACTACAATACTTGGCATCACAAACAATACAAACCTCCTTCTCGGTAAACCTATTCCCTTTAAAACATCGATAACACGACCCTTTCTTCCCCTTTGTTTGCGGCTCTCTTTTAACTCTAACAACCTGAGCTTGCACCTCATCTTGACTAAAGTCCTCATCGAGTCCATCGTCCGATTCAATATCTCGAAAAGTAACAACCTGAGGCCTCCTAACATCACCATTTGACTCATTATTACAATCCCCTGTCTTAAGCGATGAAACACGCGAAGACGGGTAATCCAAACTCAAAACAGACTCGTTAGAACCCCAATCAGCTTGATTCAAATCATCATCATTTGATATCCTAGCTCGTGACGAACTTCCCCTTGATTTATCAAAGCTATCACAAGAATCAATCTTACTCGAATGTTCATTACTAACAGAACAAACCGCTGCTAATCCCCTCGAAGAACTATCATTATTAATAATCAATTCAGCTAACTCCCCAGACTCATAGCTACTCAACTCCCCAGATAACAAACAATTATTCGTATCCTCAGAAACCCTTTCTTCAAAAGCAATAACCGAAGTTGGTGAAACAGTAGGTTGAAGAAGCAATTCTTTAGAAAACTTGTTACGATCCGGTGCTAAAATTGGAGGCACAACCGGTATATGTAGTTCAGTATTCGAAAGGGGTACCTTAGAAACAACAGCCGCAACTGGGATTTTCTCGACGTTGATCGGAACAGCCCGTGGAATATCGTACGTCACCGGAGGACCGGTATACTCCACCGCAAAAGAATACTGTTGGTCTTCATCATTTTCTTTGCTTGGAAAACCAGCAACCTCCTTGGGTGGTGGCATTTTTTTCTGGGTTTTCACTGATTAAACAAAAGGGAGTAGAAGAGTTGTTCAAATTTGGGGAAAAAAGAAGCAAAATGAAGGTAAAGGGTAAAGCGTAAGGGAGGGAGGGTGAGGGAAAATGACAGCAAAAAAAAAAAGGGAAAAACAAAAAATTAGGTAATTTACTGGGATTGGCTTAGAATTGGAATCTAATTGTATAATTTAATAAATTGTTTTTCAAGATTTGTAAAAAGAGAGAGCATGTGGGGTATGAGCTGTGGAAGAACTTTTGTCTTTTTAGGTAAGAGGAGGGACCAACTTGTTCAGCTTATGTGAAAAAATTTGAGTGGTGGTGTATTGGAATTGGAGCTATCAAAGGCCAAAAAAAAAAAATTAAAGTACTGGAGAAAGCAGCCATGGCGGAATTTTGGATTTGGCTGTGGATTTTTCTTTTCGTTTTTTGATGGTAACTTTTCTCTTGATTTATTTTGGTTTTAAATGATTGAATTGATGAATCTCTTTTTTGAATTTTGAACTGAAATAATAATTACAAAATTTTGAGTTGAAATCATATGATAAAAACATCAATATTGAAGGAGGTTAGATAAAGAAAAATAAGGGTGGGTTTTAGATAAGTGATTGGGTACGATGTTATGTGTTTAGTTTATTTTTTTATCTCATGTTAAGTATCGTTGTAATATTTAATCTCATCGTCACTACTGTTTTTATATTAATAGTAGATAAACATATCATCATCCAAACTAAACCTTCCTATGAAACATCTTTTCAATAAAAAATTTATTTGTGATTTATTAATATGGATATTGTTGTCAATATAAGAGAACGTGGTTCGAGTACATTAAAACGTATTATTCTATTATTTATGAATTGAGGAGAGATTAAGCATTATGTTAAAAAATATATAATCAAAAATTATAATAAAATTGTTCTAAAATACAAATAATACAAAGGGATTAAAATTTAAAACACCCACAAAATTGTTTGTTGGCATATCAAATTTGATTAAAGTTGCTTTTATCAAACTTTCATGCTTTGATATCAAGCAAGCACAATTGTAGTTTATGCTAAAGATTAGGGCAATTAGGCCCCAGTTTAATTGCAATTTAAAAAAAAATAGATTTTTCTGTGGCTTCATTGGACTAAAATAATAATTTAAAATTACTTATAATTTAAAATGTGTTTTTTACCATTAAATTTATTTGTAATTTAAAAATTTTCAAAGGACAAAAATAATAATTTATCATTTTCGAGAGGGGGCAAGGTATCATTTCTGAGTTGACACAAAATTAACTATCACTGAAAGTGGTTAATGAAAGTTTGAACGTCTTACTAAAGTTTTGATAAAAATTCTTATAAAAGAGCATTTGTGGCACGACAATGAAATGGAGAAAGATTGTTTATTTACAAATATTTGAGGGTGGACTCGAAACTGCAAAAACAAATCTTTATCCGTAGACAATTCTTATTGCTCGAAGAACATGTTAGGAAATGCAAGCTTTTTAAATAGAGAAAAGGGTTGTTGTTACTGATGATGGAACATGCCAATATTGTACAGGGACTCGATTAAGATACGTTGTTAATGGAGGAGATGAGAAGATGGGTGAAATATGCATCAAAAGTCAGAATATCCTAAGTTTATATTTTTTTATCAATTTAGTCTTTATTTTATTTTTGAGTTAAATTAGGTTATTAACCTTTTAAAAAGAGTAACAATACTCGCGCACTTCATGTTAACACGACGTTATTTGCCTTATATATTACGTCAACAAATAAATTAATAATTATAAAAAAAATTCAAAATTTTGAAAAAATATATAAAGATTCAAAAGAAAATAACATGAACTACACATAGATGGGCCTTACATTGAATCGAAATAAAATTCGTAGGAGGAGAAAAAAAATGAAAAAACGGCAATTCGTTACATTTCCTTCTATCTTTGAATCTGGGCATGACATAACATCAATTAGGCCATGGAGATCGAGTCGAGCCCCGAAATTACGTTTCATTATCGTTTCCCCAAAGTTAAGTCGATGATGATGATGAGGTCGGCGTACGTTTGTCGTCCGATGAATCAATCTCATTCGAGCTTTGAATCGACTGTTCTTCCTCTGATACCCGCCAAATCTTCACCGACTTATCTAGGCTACCACTGTAAAGAATCCACTCATTTTCAGTCGATTCTTGATCCTTTTCGATCGCCAAACACTTAATTGGACCCTTATGACCTTTCAACGTCGACAACCAACGATGCTCGTTCCCTGCCGTTCTTTTCCATATCGATATCGATTTATCTGCCGATCCGCTAATCACGAGATTCCCCGCCGTTACCAAACAAAGAACAGCCAATTTATGTCCTCTAAAAGCACCACCATGAGAAAAATGATTCTCACATTCCCAGTAATTAACCAACCCATCGGAAGAACCACAATAAACAAACTTAGAATCAGGGCTTACAGCCAATGCTGTAATAGCACAATCCTGTTTCAACAATGTTTGAGACAATAAATGCATTGTCCCTTTCCCTTCCAATTCTCGTCGCCATACCTTCACCGTCCCATCCGCCGAACCGGTAAACACCAAACCATCACACCCGACAACGATCGAGTTCACCGCATCGTCATGTGCTTGAACCGATTCCAAACATTTCCAATCCGAAACACGCCACACTTTAAACGTTTTATCCCAAGAAGCAGAGTACAACAATGTTTTATCTTCGTTAAAACTCAAACACGACACTGCATCCGTATGTCTTAACCAAACATCACGACGACAAGGCTCCGTTTCGAAGTACCGTCTTGGTTGAATCGCGGCTTTTATATAATCTCTAATCGTCGGTAACGACCCAACTCGTTTATGTACTCCATTATTATCCATCTTACTCGAAACTTTCCAGACTCGAATTTTCCCGTCTCGATGACCCGTAAATATCTTATTCCCGACGACGACAATCGCTTTAACCAATCCACCACGTGATTTAAACCATGAAAATTCCTTTTGTTTCATCCAAACACGTATGTTTTTACTATCAGAACCTGTATATAACAAGTCCCCTATAACAGCCAATGAATAAACATGTCCTTCTTCACGTACTAATGACCCAATCAACTCCTTAGAACAGGTCGATTCATCATCTATCGACGAATCGTAGACCACCAAAGCCGTCGTTGACCACGGCGAATTCACGTACGAAGATGGCGTTGAATCACCCGAAGGAGAGCTCCCCAATGCAGAATAATCATTACAATTCGTTAAACGCGAACCACCACCATTATCATCACACGACGTCGTTGGTGAACTACCCTTTGAATCTTTAACCTCCTCTTCGCCGGCGATGGAACATTTTATTTTCGCCAGTTTCCGGCTGACGACGGAGCCTGTTTCTTCAAATAAAACGTTGAAAGCACCCCTTTTTTTAACCCTAATGGATTCCATGCAAAACAAGGAGGTAACGAAACCAAGGTAGATGATCCAACGAAAGGGTAAACCATAAAATAAAGTTACACCTAAATGAAGGAGAATAAAAAACGAGGGGAGGCAATGGAAACGCAGCATTTGCAATGCCTTACCCCCCCTTTTCTTTTTCCCCAGAAGAGAAAATGATCGAACAACAAAGAATTTTGTGCCATTTTGTTCTTGTTCTTTAGAAGGTAGCTTGGATGATTGATTGTTGCTGTTTTGGGATTGTTTTTATCTTTATCCAATTGGGTTGTGACACGTAAGATAGACTTGTCTTTTTCTTAAAACTATTTTTGGTCATCTTATTCAACGGCTTGTGCAAAGGAAATTTTATTTATGATCATATTTGGTTTTGGTCCCTTTATTATGCTTAAATTTGAAATTTATCCTCCATATTTTAATTCAACATAATTTCATCTTTCTACTTTTATAATGTCATTAAATAACCTAAATTGATATCACCACCAACTATTACAATTAAAATGCTTGTGTTAAATCGAGTTCCTATTAGAGGATTTCACATCAATGATATTATGGTAGACCAATGATATTATAAAATTAGAAAGACCAAATTATGTCAATTTTAAAGTACCTAAACTAATTCACAAATTCAAATATGGTAGACGAACCAAATTATGACATTTTACTACGCTAAAATTTTAGGATTTAATCATTGTACTTCAATTCAAAATAATTCGAACTCTTCAAATATTTAACAATATTAACTATTTCAATCAGCTAATGGTATTATAAGAATAAAGTGACCAAATTAAATTATATGGACCAAATCAAAATTTTGAGTAAAGTAAAGGGACAAAAACCATAATTTAATCTTTAGTTTTTTGTTTCTTTTAGGTTTAAGATTGTGGCTAAGAATGTTTGTAGGGAACAAGTTTTTTTAAGGTCGTTGTTGGTTGCATGTAGTGAAGTTAGGATTATATCAAATATTTTTTAAGTCAAAAATAACTCCCGAAATTTAAGGTGAATGTTTATTTTCATAATAATAATAATAATAATAATAATAATTTAGACAATGGATTAATTAGTTGTTTTTTTAATACATAATTAGTTGTTGATAACATAGCTAACATAGATTTGGTTCTGTTTTTTTTATTGGATAATTTCATATTCAAATAGGACCAAATCTAGGTTTAGTAACTTATACAAATGGTTAAACATGATTTGAAATATATTACATAAATAATTTTTAAATTATTTCTCCAATATTTTAACAATCGGAATGATAATGAACATGTATTTTAATACTATTAAATACGCGTACAACCTTTAAATTTGTAATTTTTAATTGTTTCATTTATAATCATCATAATAATATTAATTATAATTTAAAAGAAGAGCTCTTATCATAGAAATCCCTACTATATGCCACATCAATTACCATCTCATCAAACGAGCCCCACTTATAGATCATCCTGTCCAATCCAATGAACCCCTAATCACATAACATGTGATTCCATGAGATCAAAGAAGATCCCAAAACATATAAATCGAGAACTTAATGAGAGGGGCGAGTAACCAAATTACCTAAGCTTCCCACCTAAGGGTGGATTTGGATAGACGATACGTTTACCTACGATTAGTATAAAAACAACGGTGATCGTGATTAGATACTATAGCAATAATGTAGCGTGAGATAAAAAGTAAACTAAACACACCGCACCGCACCCAACCGCCCATCCAAACCCACCCTAAGCCTCCACTATTCCTACACCTTTCTACTACCCATCTCCAACCACAACTCTCCGCTTAACAGGGTGAACCGTCTTAAGACACCGCCACCTCATCTTTGTATCAACATATACATGTATATATATTCATAAGATAAAACTTTTGCATTAAGAAAAGTTAGTATTTAGTATATGAAGTAATTTCCATCTCATTAAAGGATAAAATGATACCAAAAAGAATAGTATTTTTTCTATCTAAATAGCTTGAGTGTGCGATATTAAATTTGCTCAAATAATAAAACATGACCAAAACCACAAAGGGCACAAATTGTTGGAATCCCTATGAGCAAATTAACAACCCAGAGGAGGCTTACAAATAAGAGGCAGCTCATTTTTCAGCTTCATTTCGTTCAGAACCCGCAATAGGAATAGGCTGCATTGAACCCTTTTTTAGAAATATTGGCACAATCTCAGGTTCAGAAGGACACTAGCAAACTTCATTACAGTCTTTTACAACTTTCACGTAACCCAGAAGTTGATATGGCACAACTAAGGCGGAGTACTTGGTTAGAGTTCTTTAAAACCAAAGATGATCTTGGAACCTGCATTTTCCCTTTCTTCAAGAACTCCAAGGAGCTTTGTAAGCATTGAGGAGGTGGTATGTCATTCAAAATAACGGGTTCTACCCTGCATATAACAAAGGAAAAAGCTTAATTTCGATTCGAAATGCTTCTTTTGTTATCTCAAAGAGAAAAAGATCGCTTTTTTATGATAACGAGAAGAGTAACCTCTCACCCTGAGTTTTTCTTCTTTTTCTTTCTTGGAATTGGATTTACCTCAGCCTTCTCATCCTCGGAGTCGGATAAGAAAACTTGTCTGCAAAAAAGAACATGTCATCTTAACTTTAAACTACACACGCAAATTGTATAGATGGGTAGATAGATACGTCATACTTTTCACGAGACGAAAGCATTTCAACGATGTTGGTAGGAAGAAACCCCTTCTTAGCCTGAGATTCCTCATCAGTTTCGGTTTCTACATCTTCTTGGACCTTTTCAACCTTTGTAGATTGACGGGGTGTTTTCCTCTGAGCCCAAAGCCTTCGACATTCTTTTCCCTCACGACGAACCCTATAAAGAAAAAAAAACAGAGTAAGCTCCATTAAAAGTAAAACTTGATGCAATCAAAAGGTCAACAAGACAATTACGGAGCAGAACAGCATAAGCATTCAATATGATCCAAAATTTTCTTCTCGAAACCGTAAAGTTAATAACCACCAATTCTTTCTCACTGTATTCGAAAATACCAGTCACCGTCTTTCTCAAAAATAGCAGCAAAGCAAACAACTACTGCATTTTCGAGACAATCCCATGAACCGAGGGGAGCTAGATAAAAATCATAAACCACAGGTAACTCAAAACCAGCATGGCGGCATATCTAAACTCTAAAGTCCCATACTTCATATTTAAAAGAATGAGCTTTAGCATCACAACATTAAATGAAGCTCAATACTAACCCCCGAATACACTAATACTCAACCACTAATCACAGCAAGCGCACAACTGCTGCACTTTCAAAACAACCCCATGAACCATGGGGAGCTCAATAAAAACATAGACTGGCATATCTAATCTCTAAACTCAAAATTCCCATACTTCAAATATATATATACATGTTTCCGGTCAAGAATGAACTTTAGCATCACCGCATTACCACAAAACCGGCCAATTAATCAACCTTGTCTTGCTCTGATGTTAAGTTCCATAAAAATTTAATCAATAAAACTCTTACATTTAACCAAGTATTCATTTAAACCTGGTAGTAACATATCAATGTCTTGAGCAGCTAAAACATACCCAAAGCTACAAATTCTTCTCCAATTTGATTTAAGCCAATCAAATAAGCAAATTGATTTTAAACAAAATAAACAAAAAAAAATACCTAAACAATTTTCTCCAATAATAACAATATATATTAAAAAGAATAGTAAATAATAAATTAACTACCTGGCCTTGTTTTCTTTCTGGATTTTTCTTATGTTCTCATCTTGCTTTATTCCCTGCAATCAAACAATTTTTTAAAAAAGAGAAATTTTGAAACTTTCTTCTTCTTTTTTCCCTGTAAATTTTCGATTACAAAAAGTATATATATGATTTTTTTAAAATACCTGCTGGTTTGAAAATTCTTCAGGTGCATCAGAATCGTAATCTTCTTCTCTTTCCGACATGTTTAGCTGCGTCGTCGACTGTTTCCGGTTCAAGTGTTTTTAAGACTGCTACTGTCTCTGCTTCTCTAGGGTTTAAATTTTTAAGTTAACGCCATTGAAACCAGAACTTGAGAAAATATAATATAAATTCACCAAAAAGTGACCCAAAAATGTAATGGCCCAAAATTTTTATATGATTGGATTGTGAGGCAATGGGCTACTTTCGATGTTGTTTGTTTTTTATTTTCTGCTGAGCCCAGAAATTTTATAATGGGGATGATTATTTGAATTATAAAATTTTTCAAGGGTTGAAATATAATTTACAATTTTCTTAGCTAACAATAACAACTATTTTTTAGTGTTTGAAAGAACAGATAATATAATTATTCGACTTTGAACTTGACAATTGGGTCCACTTTGATACCTGTATTTTTTTGGCCTATTTTGGCACTTAAACTTGACAACTAAATTTATTTTGACCTTCCAACTTAAAAATATAAAAATTTGATAATATGACACTTTAAAAATTGTACCACAATTTTTAATTTTCAAGTAATGATGTGGCACAATCTCATAGTGCCACATCCAATATTTTAATAATCAGATCGGTGATTGAATAGGTCAAACCATCGACTATTGTTTCAATCAATTGGGATAATTAAACAAATAATTGAAATTCATAAAAGTTAAAAAAATAAAAGGGTTAATCTGTAGTTTACCCCCTGAATTTGTCCAAAAGCACCTGGTTGGTACATGAGCTTGTATTCCATCATACACATTGCCCTAATTTATTAATTGTTTTAATTTTTTAAGGGTTAACATGTAGTTTGTCCCCTGAACTTGTCCAGAAATACCTATTTGATACCTGAACTTGTCCGGAAGTACCTAATTGGTACCTGAACTTGTCTAAAAATTTATACTTTTTAAAATTAAATTATATTTTTCAAAAGATTTTTAATTTTTTAATTAATGTCCATCATGTGTCACTGTAGTATTGGCCATCAATGCCACATCAACACAAATTAATGGTGTTAGTGCAAAGGTACCAACCTAGGTGAAAATACAAGTTCAAGTACCAAAAAAAGTTTAGGTACCAACTAAGTACTTTTGGACAAGTTCTGTAATAGCTCGATTTTCAGAAATGTCGAAAATAGTGGTATGAGATCACCAAATTCAGAAAATAAGCTCGTAAATTTTATTATCAATAATTACGAGCCAAATATGATTTTTAAGAGATTTTTAAATTAGTAATTTGTATTTTATAAAAATTTATTAAGTCAAGAAATTGAGGAATAGAGGTATCGAGACTTCGATGTTATAAATTGAGCCATAAATATTTTTATAAATATTTACGGAGTGTCAATATGGTAATGTTAAAGTTTCGTCAGAAAATTTTAATGTTTTGGCAGTTAATTAATTAAAAAGGACTAAATTGAAAAGATGCAGAACTTGCTAAAGTGATTAAATAGCTTAAAAATCAAAAAAGGAATGACTAAAAGAGAAAATGGACCAATTTAAGTGGCTGAGATGGCATACCGTTAAAAAAAATCTAAGATTTTTATGTATTAAGGACAAAATTGGAATTACAATAAAGTTTATGTGGCCAAATTTTATTTTAAGCATTTCAAGACCATTTCTTCTTGAAATTTCGGTGGGAGACAGCCATGGAAGAGGGTTTGGAGCTGGTATTCCATATTTTGGCTTCAAGTAAGTTTAATTCTTGCTTTGTCCTTGAAATTTTTATATTTTTACACTTTTACAATTAGGTCCAACTTAGTATCCTACTAGTTTCTCATTTTGTTGAAAGTTTTGGAAGATACTAATGATAAGTTCATATAATTTTTCTTATTTTGTAATGAAATTGAGATGTTAATGGATGTTTAAAGGTGTTTTATTAAAAAAAATTAGATGAAAACATGTTTTAGGGATTGAATTGAAAAGTATTGAAATCGTGGAGAAATTCTAAAATTTCATGGAATCCATGGGCTGTTCTTGATATGTATGAGAAATACTAGTCTTGAATCAAGGATTATATTGCAAGAATTTCATTTTCCAAGCCTAGGGACGAAATTATCATGTATTAAAAGTTTAGAGTCAAATTGGTAATCAATATATTACACTAAACAGTTTTGGGCAGCAGCAGTGGTCTAACTTTGAAAAATCACCAAAAATTGTGAGAATTGAATTAGAAGGAGAATAAAATATGAAATTAAAGCTTATTGAGTCTAGTTTCTCATAGAAGAAATGGTGTGAGCAATGGAATTGTAAATCATGAGATATAATAAGTTTTGTGAGACAATGTCAGAATGATTTCGGGTTTTCCTGTTCTGACTTTAGAAAATCATCAAAAATTGAAGAAAAATAATTATGAGTTATAATTTATATGTTTAGAATCCTTGATGAGTCTATTTTCAAAGGAAATAAACGGAAACATCATCCGAATTCTGTATAATTAGACAATTCATTTTTAGTAGAGAGTGGTCTGAGCTGTCAAACAGCAAAATAGGGGAAAGTTTAAAGAATAAACTGTATTAATTGGCTAAACCAAAAATTCTGAAAATTTTATAGTAAGAATATATGTGAGTCTAGTTTTATGGAAAATTTACGGATCTTAATTTGGAGCTCTGTAGCTCCAGATAAAAATAATTTAGTGACTTTGACTTGGATAAACAGCTTTGAATATACATGTGAGTGAATAGTGAAATTATAGTTAATGTTGTTTAAGTGTGGTATATACATTAAGGGTGTGAAATGGAGAGGAGGAGGAGGAAAATTGAAAAATATATGAATGATTTGTGTATAATTGGTCATAGGCTTGATTATAATTGATAAATGATGAAATAGAAATGATGCTTGCATTTGTGCATTATTGGTCACGGTTTAAGCTCATTGTGAAAATAAAGTTTCATAGTATGTGTGTATGGTATATTCGGTATATGATTTGGTATGAAATAATGTCATGAATGGTTTATGAATTAACACATGTCGGTAAGCATGATACATGAATAAATGTTGTGTTCATCCATGCTTATAATGCTTGTGCTATGTGTATTTGGCTAATGTATTTGGTGTACATGCTTAGGCTTTGGCCAAGCAGTGGCTAGATTATGCCACGTTAAATTTATAAGTTATGCATTGAAATTGTAAGTGCCTAATTGATATGGTGCTTGTGATATGCGTAGGAAACGGGTGTGGAAAGGTAATGAAATAGTAAGTTCATATGGCTGAAATTTAGTGATTAAATGTTAATTTCATGAATTATATAATGTATGATGAAATATATATTTATTGTTGAATTGAAAATAAAATAAAAATGCGAAAATCGAATAAATGATCAAATTAAGCGGAACGCCGAATTTGAGTACTTCTGATCAAGAGATAAAGTGATAAGTGGTAGCTTTAGCTACACTTATCTGATCAAGTGAAAAAGTGATAAGTGCTACACTTATCTGATCAATAGACAAAGTGATAAGTGGTAGCATTAGCTACACTTATCTGATCAAGTAACAAAGTGATAAGTGGTAGCTTTAGCTACACTTATCTGATCAAGTGACAAAGTGATAAGTGTGATCAAGTGACAAAGTGATAAGTGGTAGCCTAGCTACACTTATCTGATCAGGGACAAGTGATAAGTGATCATACGTAAGACCATAGTTATACTATGGCAAAGTGGAAGTGAAGTACTCAATTTTCCGTAACCGTTCCCTAATTTGATTAAGGATGGTAAGTGACAAATTGGCCCAAAAGAATTATAGTAAATGGATAAGTGGTAGTGAGTTTATACAAGGGGACTCACCAATGATTGTGGTTGACAGGTGAACTTAGTAAATGTGTTAATGAATGGTATAATTGATAAACGTTGAATTAAATGGTAAATACGTATTAGTGTTGAACTTAATGACATTGAATTGTACGTGAATTAAATGGAAAGTGCTAATGATATGATTTGAATTGTAAGCATGAGAAACTGCGAATTGAATGAAATGGAAATGAAACATTGAGTTGCATGAGTATGTATCGGGTCTCGTAGGACCTAATTATTATGATTATAATATTTTGAGGATATATTGTGAAAAGTTATAGAAGCATGTTAATAATTTTGAAAGTTTTAATTTAGATGAAATTTTATAACTCAGTTAAATACGTTTACAAGTGTATGTGTTCTGGTAATACCTCGTACCCTATTCCGGTGTCGAATACAGGTAAGGGGTGTTACAAGTTCGGGGGCAAACTTTATATTAACCCAAAATAAAAAATAAACCATTACAATATGTTCCACTGTCTATTTTTGTTATGATTTTTTATTTTTACCAATTTTAAGCACATTTTGAGTCAATCGATTCAAACCATTTGTTCAGACCGTTATATCAATTAGTTCTCAATTCGTCTGATCCAATCTTGTTCCAATAATACTGGTCACATCATCAAATATTGACATAATTCGAGTTCATGGGCCAAATTGAAACTAATTACCACGTTTTAAAATCAAAGTGGAAAAAATACAAGTACCAAAGTAAACTTAATTGCCAAGTTTAGAGACCAAAATTTATATTGTCCATTGAAAGAACAAGTGAGACTAAAGCTCTTGTCTACCTACTTTCAAAATACTCAAATATTACTTAAATTATTTGTTAAATGATTGCCCCTAAACAAAAATTCAAACTCATGCAACAAATGGCCAAATAAATATGGGTCGTGAATCGGATTAGGATATTAATCGGAAGAAATGCATTAAAATGTTTAGTCTATAAATTGATATGGATTAGTTGAATTGAGTTGTTAAATCAATTTTTTTTATAATAACCAATCCGATTACTTATCTGATTTAATCACTAATCCAATTTTGAAAACTTTGATCGAAATTGAAGGAGCGAGAAATTAATATAGCACTGTAAGGGTAAGGTTTGTTTATAGTTTATCACATTTGGATAATGATTGGAGGAGGTGCATTCGGATGATAAGGTAATGAATGTATGCTCAATAAGGTTTGATTATTCCACGTAGACCATGACGTGTCAAGTTAAAGACATCTTAATGAATGAGATTGAAACATATGTCTTCAACTTTTTCTTTTGTTTATTGTTCTCTTTTGCAAAATAATACCCCATGAAATTTAATATTTTTTTCGGATTTTAAAATTTATGTTTGATTTTCTAAATTTATTGATATAATTTTTTGAAGTAAACAAAAATACTCTAATTTTAAAAAATGATATTTCAATGAATTTGAATTTTGAAATTCAAAAAATAGAAAAATTAAATTTTAAATTTACAAAAAATATAAGGACTTATGACATATTTTAATATTTTTTTCCTCCAAGCACTTAAAATTTGAAATCATCACCAATGAAAAGTCTTGCTCAGGAGGAGACGGTGGACTCAGGTATTACCTTGCTCAGAAGGATTCAAAAATTTATGTGTTCTGAAGGATAATAGGAGGTCAAATACGTACATAGAGATTACAATTTAATTGCAGATCAACTAGCAAAAATTAGCCTTACTTGACAGGCAAACATATAGATCTTTGAAGTGTCTCCTATACTGTGTTTATAACTCTTCAATAAGACAAAACATTCAGTGTTTCTTAATAGTTAATTTGATATAATTCTATTTTATTTTTCAACAATAAAACATACTACTTTTATCTCGAATAAAAGTAATCTCGAATTATAAAAACATAAGTCCATTTTACAAATTTTATTTGGACATGGGAAAATGAGAACAATCAATCTCACACATCACTTTCTAATGGCACCATGTTTTGAAAAATCAATCTTGTTTTGTTTAGCACAAGTCATGTTGTAAAAGGCATAGAATTACAACTGGCCATGTGCAATTCCTTGACTTGCTTAAATCCAAGTTAATTTCAAGTCCCCACGCCTTTTTCCTACCTTTTTTATGTTTCTTCCACACCCTTCCGAGTGTCATTATTTTCCACAAATTAGACGTTGGCTTTGACTATGTCAATAAAACCCAAACCATTTGTACATCCTTTCTACACCCTAACTTGCACGTTATGAATACAAGGGAATAAGGTAATTTTTTTTCTTTCGGTAATTAGGTTTATTTTAATATTTAATATTTTTTATTATATTTTAATATTTAAATTTATAATTAGATCTATTTTAGTATTTGAATTTGGATTTTGTCAAGATTTGATGATATGACCAGTGTTACTAAAATATTATCGAATCAGATGGATCAAGAACTAATCAATATAACAGTCCAAATAAAGGGTTGAATCGATTGACTCGAAAATTGCTTGAAATTGGTAAAAATTGAAATTTGAGTTTTCTTTTAAATTGTTTTTTTTAGATTTTTATGTTTTTAATTATTTATTTAATTATTGTTGGTCTGGTGGTCGAACCAATCGAATTAGTTGAATAGAGAACTAGTGGCCTAACTTGTTCAATCACTACTTTGATTATTAAAACACTAAATGTGACACTTTGAAATTGTATCACATCATCACTTAAAATTACATATATATATATATATTTTAATTTTCAAGTGATGATGTGGCACAATCTCAGAGTGCAATGTCATCCAACTTTTATAATTTTCAAGTTTAGGGACGAAAAAAAATATAAGTGTTAAAGTGAACCTAACTGTCAAGTTCAGGGACCAAATATTATATTATCCCTAACAATAATTACAAATAGGAATAATAGAGGATTATCTAAATTTGAATTCATAAATTTGTTTAAAATTTTAAATCTATTTATTATTTATAAATTATCCATATATTATTGTCTATATTTAAATCTAAATCTAAATTTAAATTTAAATTAAATATTATTATCGATCGAATATCTGAAATCTAAAAAAAAATATTTCAAAATTTCCAATAACTTTTCGAATATCCAAATATGCAAAATCTGAATTAAAATATGTCAAGATTCATTATATATGTAAACAAAATTATAAGATGTATCCGGATATATAAATTCAAATCATCATTGTTATTTGAATAAGACAGATTAAATATTCAAATTCACAAACCAAGTTGCCATCCCTAATTATAAACAACACATATATGAATCAAGTATAATTAGAATAAAGTATTACAAAGCATAATTAGACTCATAATCAAAATATATCTCGAGTCAAGCCAAAATAGTTGTAGAAAAAAGTACATAAATGATATATGGTGAGACTCGAATAGGAGACATCAATGTCTCAAAGCTCAACCTTACCAACTCTATCTAAGCTCCATTGCAGGATCGTTACAATGTCATTTTTAGTTACATTATTGTTACCAAGTGAATGCTTTTTAAGGTTAAAATATGTCACAGGTGCTTTTACTATTCACAAATTTAAAATTTAGTCCCTATACTTTTTATTTTCAAGAATTTAGTTTCTCTACTTTTCAAATTTCAAAATTCAGATCTCATTGTTAACACTGTTAACTTTTTTTTGTTAAATTTGTTGGTGTGACATTTTGAAAGAATAATAATAAACTCACTTGGTTGCAATGTAATTTAAAAAATGACGTTATAATGAACACGATTTTAATAAATTATTTTTTAATAATATTAACAATTAGGTTTGAATTTTGAAAATCTGAAAAATATAACAACTAATTTCCTAAAAATAAAATATATGGAATAAATATGAAATTTAGGGTCTGTTTGATTGATGGAATTGATTTTCCGGAAAATCATTTCCAACTTTTCCAGCGTTTGATTGGCGGAAAACATTTTCTATTTGAAAAATGAACTCCAAAACAAGGGAAAATGGGTTACATTTTAGGGAAAATGTCTTACCCTTTCAATTTTCGTAAGACATTTTCCGTGCTCCCCTCTCTATCGCCTCCTTCATTCATTCCTTCATTTCCGGTAGAAAACTGCTTCTATTTATTGATTTTCCAGTAACTTGTTTTTTTAATTATTCAATACTTATTTTTTTAACACAATTACAAATAATTTATTTGATATTAGTTTTTTTTCAATTTATAACGATTAATATTGTAGCTTAATAATTGAGTATTATTATAAATAAATCATTGCAATATATGTAAAAATAATTTAAAATATAAAAATTTATTAATATATGTAAAAAAAACTTTTCCGGAAAATATTTTCAGGAAATCTGTCAAACAGCAGAAAATATTTTACACAGATTCAATTAAACACCAGAAAATATTTTCCAGTAAATCATTTTACAGAAAAGTAAAACATTTTTCAGAAATAATTTTATGGAAAACATTTTACTGGCAATCAAACAGACCCTTAGTTATGTGAAATTATTGTGTGATAATCTTTTCTTTTCTTTTTATACAATGAAGTCAACCACATGTTGCGACCATGATTAAATCCTATGGTTAGGTCGTGCTATTTACTCAAATACACTTTATCTACTTAACAGTTAGTGAAGTTAGAAAAAAAAATTTGGAAGGCTGAAATTAATCTTTTCTAGAGACTTCAAAATGTAAATTTTTTTTATAGTAACTTTAATTTTTTATAATTTTTAAAAAGATTAAATCGAAATTTTATCATTTTAAGAAGTTAAAATGTAATTTTATCATGTATTAATTTTTAATTTTTTAAATTCTAAAAGGGTTAAAACACAATTTTTTAACTTAATCTACTTGGTGATCAATTGGTTGACCCTGTAACCTTAATTTCTCAAAGGTCCTTTATGATAATATTATCATATAATATGATAAGACAATATTAATATTATCATAGAATATTTTAAAATGAATGATTTATTAACATATTTTAAATACAATATCTACTTGTTATTTGTAATGTTGCTAGGTCAATTTTCCACACAACTTGTCCCAAGCTACATGCACACAAAAAATACGAAATAAAAAATAAATATATTTGTTGAAATATTTTTGGCCATGCATGGGCACTCGTCATGCATGCAAATTTCCAAAGGGTTTTTAATTGTGTCTAGAAAGTCATTTTCAATGAGTTAGGCACCATGGTGTACTTCACTGGTCAATATTTGCTGCTCTTTTTACATCTTCCTTCGTTCAAAATTAATGTGGAAAATTCACTTACATTGCCTACTGTTTTACGAACCCAAGATGGAAAATTTCAATACGATTTGAAAATTTTAAGTTGAATTTTGAGTTTTATTTACGAAAATCAAGAAATTAATCTAAGAATAATAAAGTGACACGTAATTGAATAGTAAAAAAATCAATAGTTCATGTGTATCGATAATTGGATTCATGTCATTAAAGTAGAGGATTAATTTTGTAGTTTTCATAAAGTAGACATGATTAGACTGAGGTTTTACTATATAGGACAAACTAAATTAACTTGTTCTTAATAATTTGGTCTAATTATGGTTTAGTCCTTTAATTATATTGATATTTGGGATTTTATGTTTCACTTTATTTTGGTATGATTTGGCCATGTTTTTATAATATTATTGGCAAGTCCAAATTAACAACATTGTTAATTGCTTTCATCAAATTGATGATGTGAATTTTTTAATTGTTACTCGATTACACTGCCAATGGTACATGGAAACAAGGGCGAAGTCAGGAATTTTTTTAGGGGAGTCGAAATTAAATTGTAACTTTTGCGATAGTAAAAATACAATTTCACCATTTTAATAGCTTATATCTTTATAATTTTTAAAGGACTAAAACAAATTTTTATTATTTTTAGAGGATAAAAATATAATTTTACCTTTAAATTTTTAAAAAAAATTAAAAGGCCTAAATATAATTTTTTTCCATTTTTAGAGGGGGCCGGAACCCTTACCAACTCCCCTAACTATGCCCCTACATGAAAATTCAATTTACCTTATTCAACTAATATTAAATTTACATATAAACTAAATGTTATCGATTTGAACCTTCTAATATAAGATGAACAAATTATGTCAAATTACAAAGATTCAATTAGTTACTCTTTATTTATTTTCTTTCCCTCTTTTTAATCCAAACATAAAATTAAGTATATAAACCCCTTTGGGAATTGGATTTCAAACCATGAAAATGTTTATTTTTATTTTCTCAGCAATTCATCTTCATCAAGCAACTCTTCTTCATCACTAGCTTTTTTTTTTCCTTAAAGAAAAAGTTAATTGTTTAGGTAAAAAGAAAATCCATGTACATATAACATGTTAGTGTGTTAGGTTATCCACTATGGACTAACATTCCAAGGGACAATTTAGCTTTCTTGTCATAGCCACCTTAATATGCCATGGATTCATTAGTAATTATTTATTTAAAAAGAATAAAAAAAAGAAAACAATTATGTGATGGTATGTCAATTCCATGTTTTACATAATTAAATTGTGATATTTGTGAATAAAAAAATTATAATATATTTTTAAAAAATATATAAAATTAAACGTGACTTTAATTAAAATGTTCAACATAATTACAAAGAGTTTAGATAAGTAGTGTATTTATTTACAGTTAGTATAAAAATAACAGTGACAATAAAATTAAATACTATGACATAAGATAAAAAATAAACTAAACGCACTACAATACACCCATATCTCATTTAACTGTTAACCTATTAAAGTCAACAATAAGACTGTGTTAGTCAACTATTTCGTCTGCATGAGCAATATAGTCCAATCATTCAATGTCATCTTATTCTATACGGCAATAATTTGCCCACATCAAGGAAATGTGTTTTATATGTATTAGTATTTGATACAAGTTTAAATTATCATGGTAAAAATATATATAATTTAGAAAAATTTTACAAGTAATTTTTAAATAATATTACATGTTTAATTAAAAAAATAATTATTTATTATTTTAGTACATAGGATTTGAGTCACATATTTAATTTTAATTCTGTTTGTAGGTGGGAGGAAAACCAATAATTCATTATTAGAGGCTAAAAATAAAATTTTAGCAAACAAATGTTAGTTATTGCTTTCAAACTACGCCTTTATTTATAGAATTTAAGAACTCTACTGGCAATATATATAAATAAATTTTTATCAAATCAATAAATTAAATTAAAATTAAAATTAAATTAAAAAATTACGAATTGTTGGACCTCGAATATTGATATAAGAGAAATTATTTTATGGATTATTCCCACCATATTATCTATGGGCTATTTCTAATTATTTAATGTCATTTTAATAATATTTTCTATGTCATTGACGCATAATTTTGGTAATATATTTTATCTTACACCCTAAACCTCGAATTTAGAATCTCAAACCATACATATTGAATCTCAAACCTCAGACTTTGGACCTTGAACCCAAAACTCAAACTTTAAACCATGAACCTCGAACCTCAAGTTCAAGGTTTGGGTTTGAAGTTTATGGTTTAGAGTTCTTCGTTTGGAGTTTATGGCTCAAGATTCGACGTCAAAATTATGTATCAATAAATTAAAAAATTACAAAAATATCATTAAATAATTAAAAATTAATCATAATAATATAATTAGGAGGATTGATAAAATAATTTCTCCCGTTAAACCCCTTAATCATCTGCTCCTTTCGGTTGTTGAAAGAGTTGTTTATTCGTATAATTTATTAAAAGGCGTGAAAGCATGTTTGTGACAAATGATTTTGCAAACAAGTCCACCACAACCAAATCTGGGTTGTAATTTATCATTTAACCGTACATTAAGAATAAAAAATAATAATTGATCCCAAATCTAATGGCACTCATTGTTTCATCACTTGGTCATATAGTATTAAATATATTATTATCTTAAATCAAATTTGAACTCAGTTGACGCCGTTTTTATTATAATAATGAAATAATATAGATTTGAGCACATTTAAATTTATATTATCTTCGATTTAAAGATTGAGATAAAATTATAAGTAAAAACAAACTTTATATAGAAAAACATATAGAATGATTATATTCTCTCTACTATGTTAGAATTAAACTTATAATTTAACACGATATAATTTATTTTTATTTTTATAATGTTATTAGTTTCAACTAACTTATAAATTTATTATCAATTGAATACGATTGATGGAATTTTAAATTAGTTTGTAACCGCCTAATTTAATAATAAAAACAATCATGTTTCCACTCTACCAATAGCTAGATATAAAAGTAAAATAATTAAATTATGTCAAGTTGAAGTCAAATAATTAAAGATCAAATTTCAACACAATAACAGATACTAAAATCATAACCGGGTCAAAATATTGTAACCATTGATTGAATCACAGGCAGAGTGGTAATTTTTTTTATATCAAACCTTCTGTTGATATCAATTTTAAATTCGATTTTGAAGCTTAAATCAAAATTAAATTTAAACTAAATATCTGTATATAACGAGACTTAAACATGAAACCTCAAAATTCTAACAACCAAATCAATAAATTTTAGAAATTAAAAAGAAAAAGAAAAAGAGAGGAATATTTACGGTAGGCCAACAATGTGATCATCATTTTTATTTGTCAAAACCTTTTCCTTAATTGCGTGCTGACCACAACATTCTTCCTGTCAGGGGTGGGTACTTTTGTAATTTAGCCATACTTTTTCAATAGAATTTTCGTCTAAATTACTCCCACTTGATCCCGCAACATAAGGGTATATCAGTCATTTCACATAAAAATACATGTAAGCTTTTTTAGTTTTTTTTTTTTTACGCATGGAGTAGTTTGCCAACATCTCTTTTTCTTCTTCATTTCCTCAAAAAAATCTCATTACTTTCCCTCGAAATTTTCTTTTTTCATTAGATTTTAAGTAAGAAAAAATCGAAAACCCAAATTAAAGAACTTCAAAAAAATGAAAAAGGGTTAAAGATTCAAAGCAATTCGTTTCTTTTTGAAGCTAAAAAAAAAGTGCTATTAATTGCATTGCGGCCATTGAAGAAGTTTAAAGGTGAGCTCATGTGTACCCATTAAACTTTCTATTAAGCTGTTTAAGTACCCATTATTTACTTTATTGCTCTGTTCTCATAATGAAGCTCTGTTTTTTGTTTTATCTTATTGTTTTCAGGTAGCTAATGATTGCTCTGTTTTGTTATTTGAGGATTCGAAGATGATAAGGATAAAGCTATGCTTCTCAATAACCATAACAGTTCTTTTCGTTATCTCCCGAGTGAACTCAGTTAAGTCGGAGAACAACAACAGCAAGTGCAATGGCTCCTACGTTATAGGCAACACCCGGAGATTCCTACCGTTTCCATTCGGATTCTCATCGGGTTGCCCGATTCGACTCAATTGCAGCTCGACCGGGGTTAAGATCGGAGACTTCCACGTTTTAAACGTTACTCCCACCAACATCATCGTCGACCTTCCCGCCAAATGCAACCGGCGGCTGGATTCAATCGCCGTTCTTTTCGGCGAAAACTACAGAGTTTGGGCCGCCAATAATCTCCTCCTCGAAAACTGCTCCAAGACCATAACTCCTTGTGTCATAAGCCCGACGTTTCTAGAACGTTCGTTTAAACTCAAGCCTTGCGTCGCTAAGATCGACGATATAAGTTGTTTAAGCGGCGGTTACGGTGGTGGGTTGATGAATTACAACGAAGTTAACAATACCCAGTGCCGTTTCCTTCTTTCGTCGACTACAATTTTAACCGAACCGGAAAGGGGTTCGGCGGTTTCATTGGTGATGGGCCGAATTAACTTGAAGTGGTGGGTTAAAGGGAAGTGTAATTGTGATGAAAATGCTAATTGTACCAAAGTTAAAAATGGGAACAAAACAGTGGGGTTTACGTGCCTTTGCCGTGAAGGGTTTGAAGGTGATGGGTTCAAACAAGGCGGTGGCTGCCGGCGAGGTGAGTCAAGTCCTTTCCATATCCATAATTATGTATTTTTGTTGTTTATGGGGTGACCTTTAGAAGAGGGAAGTGGGTAAACTAGACGTTAATGTGAGGAGCTCGTTTCCCAATGAAAATGGTGACGCCCAATTTTTATGATTAGTATTGGTGTATAGGGATTAATCATGGCTTTTCGTTGTTTGTTTTTGACTTGGAATTTAGATTTTTTTTGGAGTGAATATTCTGGGATTCTTGATTAGTGTCTAGAAATTCAAGCTTTTAACAGTTTACCATTGCAAATGAGGTGCAACATTAGCTTTTGAGAATTTATGTTGGAGTTAAGCTGATTATTAAGTTTAGTGTTAATAATGATTCATTTTTAGGTTTATAATGATTAATAGAGAATAATTTTAGGTAAAATATCAAAGAATGTTTATATTTAAAGTTAAATTACATTTTACTTTTATTTATTAAAAATAAAAAAAAGTTCTTATATGTAAGATCAAAGGGTAAATTATTTTTTTATTGACATTTCATTAATTTCTATTGTTAAAAAGTGTCATGATTAATGGAATATCTTGACCGTTACATATGGTGTACCACGTATACTAACGTACATAGATCATATTTTAACAGTAAAAATGGATGAAATTTTTATCAAAAAAATCAGTTTACACTTTGATTTAATGTATATGGATTAATTTGACCAATTTTTTAGCAAATGAGGCAAAATTGGTGTGGTTAATTGAATAACCAGATAGATAGATGTAGTGTGCTATGTGTATCTCTTTTCGATGTGCATAGATTAATTTTTAACAGTAGAAATATATGAAATATTTATCAGAATAACCAGTTTGTACTTTGATATAATGTACATGAATTAATTAATTAATTTTTTAAAGTAGAGAGAGCAAAATGCAATTTTATTCCTAGTTGAAGGGCCTCCATCATAGTTTTACTCGATTTAGTTTAACTTTTTTGGGTTATTTTAACGAAGGGCTTTTGTCTTTCAAAATTATAAGAAGGTAGGTACCAATAAGTAGAATCATCTGACTGAACATGAAGAGTTTTTATATAACAGTCTTTTTTTTCGATGCATTTCTTATTTGAGTTGATGAATTGTGGCAAAATGGAGGAGTTTTTTTGCTGAAAATTCGAAATAAATTTTAATTTTGGTCCTCTATGTTTAAATTTCAGATTTATTTTTATACTTCATATGCATAATTTGTAATTGGATAATTCACCTACCCCTCTTTTCCTATATGTTTATCAGTTTCTAGCTGCAATTTTTCGAAATTCTTGTCTGGAAAATGTGGTAGAGCGACAAGAGTCGGTGTTCTCATTGGAGGTAATCATGCAAGAACTGACTCTAATTGTGTATTAGACTGTTGTTTTTTCATTATTCGTCTCGTAGTTTCCGAATTGTCTTCTTCGAATAACCGACGAACCAAGTTGTTTTTCATCTTAGGACTCATCGTCGGATCGTTGCTAACGGGTGGTCTGGTTCTTTTATGTTGCTATGTTCGCCGGTGTTGTAATTCCTCGAACAAACGAGCAAGGGCAAAGCGCCGTTTATGTGAAGCCGCTGGCAGCTCGAGTGTTCCTTTCTACGCATTTCGGGAGATCGAAAGAGCTACTAATGGTTTCTCTGATAAATATAGGTTGGGTACTGGGGCTTATGGTACAGTATATGCTGGGAAACTCCATAATGATGAATTGGTTGCTATAAAAAGGTTTAGATATAGAGACCCTGATAGTATTGATCAAGTGATGAATGAGATTAAGCTCCTTTCCTCAGTTAGTCACCCGAACCATGTTCGTCTTTTAGGTTGCTGTATCGAGGAAGGTGAACCGATCCTTGTTTATGAATTCATGCCTAACGGAACTTTATCCCAACATCTACAACGAGAAAGGGGTGAAGGACTCCCATGGATGACAAGGCTCACTATCGCCGCCGAAACTGCCAAGGCTATCGCATATCTTCACTCAGTGAATCCGCCGATTTTTCATCGAGATATAAAGTCTAGCAATATACTCTTGGATTACAACTGTCGATCCAAGGTAGCCGATTTTGGTCTTTCCCGGCTTGGGATGACTGAATCATCCCATATCTCGACTGCACCTCAAGGAACACCAGGGTATCTCGATCCTCAATACCATCAATACTTCCATCTTTCGGATAAAAGTGATGTTTACAGTTTCGGGGTTGTTCTTGTTGAGATAATAACCGCATTGAAAGTAGTCGACTTCTCCCGTCCTCACTCCGAAGTAAACTTGGCCGCACTTGCTACCGATCGGATAGGAAAAGGCTGCGTGGACGAAATAATCGATCCATACCTCGACCTAGACGGGGACGCTTGGACATTGTCATCGATTCACAAAGTGGCTGAACTTGCCTTTAGATGCCTTGCTTTTCATCCAGACATGAGACCGACAATGCTCGAAGTAGCGGAAGAGCTCGAACGTATCCGACTCAGCGCTTGGGTTCCATGTATGTGCACTGAATCACCTTCAGCTTCCTCTTGTCCACCATCTGACGATGAAAGCGACACGTCATTGAGTACCAAAACAGTGATCGAGAAGGCACTGATCATCGGGAATGGGAGGTTGATTACGAAGCAAAATTGTTTAACTTCATTGAATGATGTTAAAACAAATTCCCCTGTTTCAGTCCAAGATGATTGGTTAAGTGAGCAAAGCTCACCTTCAACAAATAGCTTGTTGGGTAATAATGCATCTCAACGAGAATGATTTTTGAGACCTTTGTAAAAAATCATACATTAATGTTATAAAAGTTAACAGTTATTTGGATTTAGATATACAATATGTTCATATTCATATATCACACCCAAAAGTCAAACAAGTATAAGAATGGCAAAAAAAAAATAGATTTGTCGAGTTTTGACTTGACAGGCTAATTTTTGTGTTGAGTAAATAGTTGGGATGGACGGCGAGAAAATTCGCCGCCCTAAGATTTATTATAGTATATAATATATAATATTTTTATATTAATATTTATTATAATATAAAAATATAAAAAATAAAAATTATAATCTATTGAATTGAGTCGAGTCGTCTTGAAATTAGATATAACTTTAATACTTTATATCAAATTTGAGATAAATAAAATGATATTTAATTCAAAATCGAGTAAAAAATATATTAATTCTGAGTTATACCAAGAAGGTGGTTGACAAAAAATCAACCAGGCCCCCATTACACTTTTTCTTTTTAAGAAAAAGAGCATGGGAGCATGGTAGTCAGTATAGTATTAGAGAGTGCATATCGTTTCTGTTCTCACTCGATATTTAGTAATTTAAATTTTGTTTCGATCAATATTTTGATATATATTGGTAAATATCAATTTGTATTTGTACATATCAACCTGGATTGGTTGGTAAAATTTTTTAATATTTTAATACTAACTTTTTTTATCTTATACATTTTAATTTTTCTAATTACACTTAAAATTAAAATTAAAATTAAAATATAATTATTATATTAGGTTATTAAACTTAATTAATAATTTTAAAACTTATATTCACTTATAAATATATTTATATAGATGTAATTGAAAATTAAAAATTAAAAATTAGGTTATATATACTAGAATTTCTATCAAATGTGTATGTGTATGGAAATCACAAATTTAAAATTGAAATGTGTGTTTAAAAAAAACAAACAATAAATAATGAAACATATAACTTGAAACTAATTATAATAATTACACATGAAATATGTATGATATTTGAAATTTAAAAAAAAATAGATTTAATTGTTTATCTGAGTTGCTATCAATATTGAGTTAACTCGTGACACTAATTCAATCGAATACATTATTAATATATGCACAATTGATGGAAGTAATAGAGTATGCATAATTGAAATTAAAATGTATAAAAATATTAAAATAAAATTTTAGTTTAGTAAATTAAATATTTTACTAATGTAATTGGTTCAGGTTCAAATCCTTCTATAAGTTTTTTTTCTTTTTTTTTTAAATGCAAAAAACTAAATTACCTTCAAATAATATAATTTATTTTAATTATAGAAGATTTTTCGTAATTTAACAATTGAGTTGGTGATTTAGTTAAGAGTGACACTAATTTAGTAAAACACTTACTAATGGAAGTAATAGAGCGTGCCTAATAAAATAAAAATGTAGAAAAATATCAAAATGAAGTTTTTTTTTATTTCTCAAGGCATCTATCGGGGCGAACTCAGTAATTGATCCTTCACATATTAAAATGAAGCTTTAGTTGATTGTTAAACTGAAGGTTTACTAATGCAATTAGTGCGAGTTTGAATCTAAAGAGTAAACTATCCTTGAATGATATTACTTGTTTCAATTATGGAGGTACACTCTCGTAATTTTCTAGCCAAATAGATAATTAATTAACTCGTAACACCAATGCAATAAAAAATTTAAATAATAATATACACAGCCCCAACAGACTCATCCGTACGAATTATATAATAACACAATGAACGAGAAAAAAATTGCAATTACTTCAATTAATAACATTACTTTAAACCAAATTAAACATAGTTTTAATTCCATTAACAAAAGAAGTAGCCGCCACAACACCGAGTAATTCGGCTCCCGCCACGGCACCCGCCTGAACCAACGCGCCAAAAGTAACGCTACTTTCTATTTCCTCTTCCGCCGTTTTAATCTCAATCTCCGCCGTCTCCAGCCCATTCTCAGCTGTCTGGATCCCTTCCTTTACTATCTCCGCCGCTTCCTCTTCCGCTTTCTTCAACTTCTTCCTCAAACCGAACAATGGAATGTCCTCCGCTTTCGACGGCGGGTCTTTAACTGTCAATGCCGTCGTTGCCGTCAGAAAGAACAGAAGCTGCCTCCGGTTAGGGAGAGAAACCGTCGGCGCAGGTTTACTGACCTGCGCCTTGACGGATCGTCCGGGTAGCGCGTCGCGAACACGGCGGACTGAGAGAGAGTGGAGTACAGGTGGCGAAATTGTGAAAGCCATTTTGCTTTCTTTTCTTCTCTGCCTTATCTTTCGAATCAAATGATTTAGACACTAATAAATTAAAACTAGAATGAAAGGACAATTCCACCCGAACTAAGTTTACTTATTTAATTTTAAAAAAATAACTACTAAACTTTTCAAAAAAATTTATTTAATTTATCGAATTATTTTAAAGTTTTATTTAACTCATTAAATTATTATGATTTTTTAAAAAAAGAGCTTAATTAACAAACTCTAAGTAATGGATCGGCAATCGGTATGATAAATTAGTATCTTTTAATAAGTAGAAAAATATATACTAGATCCAAGTTAATCTAACAATTGGCATCTAAGATCGAAGAAGAAAGCTATTTGATTTTGATTTGTACGTTTGTGATCTTCAAAGCTTTTTTGTGAAAAAAACTGGATCATAGAAGAAAAAAAAAGGAACTAAAGTTTCCGATTGATGCAGGCGGTGCGAATAGATAATGCCATAGAGCAAATATTTTAACAGTTAAGTAACTTAAATTAAAACAATCGAATAGTCCACTAATCATTTTATAACTTTTTGAAGTCGAATGATCAAAATATAAACTTACTAATAGTGTAGTGACATGGAGTGTAGTTTGCCCATAAATAAAAACAATTTTCTCTCAATTACGAAAATATCCTTCATCGAGCTACCTACTACAAACGCTGTCGTTTAGAATGTTGGTCTTTCCCTCCTGAATCTCCAATTTTATGTATTTTTTCCGCCAGAAAGGGCTTTTCGAAAGGAAGCGCAAAAGTGAAACCCCCAGAAGCCAAAACCCTCTTTCCATTTTTTTTGCATATTTCGGGAATTTAGTAAATCAAAAGACCGATGGCCGAAGAAGAAGTTACGACCGCGGAATCAGAGGTGACGGTGGCTGTGACGGAGCAAACTCCAGGGAAGGAAACAGATGGAACCCTAGAAACGCAAGGTTCAATCGAAGCCACAGTGGAATCGGCGGTTCAAGGTGGCACCGAGTCTACATGCAACAATAACAACAATGCCAACGGTTCTGAACCGGCTTCCGATGTTGATCGAGAGAAGACGCTGGAGTTCGCAGACGAGTTAACGGAGAGCGGATCTAAAGCTTTTAAAGAAAATGATTTCGCCGAAGCTGCTGATTGCTTTAGCCGCGCCCTTGAAATCAGGTTCAAAACCTTTGGCTTATCAGCTTATGTTTCATTTCATTTCATTTAGGGTTACATGAAGAAATGGAAACGAATTTTTACTAGTTTAACAAATAATTTCATGATTTAGGGTTTAGGATGTAATTAAAAACTGGTTGAAAATCTATGAGGAGGTAATTTAAACTACCATTAGGAAAAGGCAGGTTTCGAGAATTTCCATTAGTATCTTAATTTACTTGTTATGTATCAAGATTGTTATTTTTGTTCGCTCTAGGGTTGGACATCACGGTGAACTTGCAGTCGAATGTCTCAAGGCCTACTATCTCTACGGCCGTGCATTGCTGTACAAAGCTCAAGAGGAGGCTGATCCTTTGGTTTCTGTACCGAAGAAAGAGGGCGAAACTCAACAAGAATTGAACAAAGACAAGTCGAGTAAAACCATTGCAACTCGTGAATCTTCGGTTGCTTCTGTATCAAGTACTACAGTTGCAGATGGCAGTACGTATTTGTAAAAGGGGTTATATAACTCTTGTGAATTGAGCACAGATAACTAGTAGAACCATTTTTTACTGCCTTGGTAGTTTTGCCATTGTTACCAATTGTAGATAGCTGCTCCACGAGCAATGTCATCATTGCATATGTTATCTATAAACCAAATTGTCAACCTTTCCTTGCCTGAATTTTAGTTAATATCATTATGTGCTTCAGGTGGAAAAGATGAGGAGGAAAGTGATGATAGCGACAGCGACACTGATGAAGTGGCCGAAGCAGATGAGGATGCGGATGAGTCCGACCTGGATTTGGCATGGAAAATGCTGGATGTTGCCAGGGCGATTTCTGAAAAACAACAGGTGGGTGACACCATGGAGAAAGTTGATATTTTATCATCATTAGCTGAGGTTGCACTCGAAAGAGGTCAGTACATGATGACTCATTATTATTAAGTGCATGTGCTTTGTTGGGTGACTGGGTGGAGCAACCTTCTTTATGAATTTTCAGTGGGTTTTTCTTGAAGCATGTCATTTCACCTACAATCATCGATTTTTGTTTCTGTCATGCTTCTTTAGAGGATATTGAATCTTCGCTTGGCGACTACCAGAAAGCTCTATCCATTTTGCAACGGCTGGTTGAACCAGATAATCGACAAATAGCTGAATTGTATCCTTGATATGGCTGAAATATCTTTATTATCAATTTCTAGTACAATTAAATGGTGCTGTGTCTTGGTTAGTCAATGCATGCTAGTTAAAATTGAAATGGGGATTCCCGAATTACACCCTTTAATTCCATTTGGGTTCTATTTTTGCTACTTAACCCCATAATTTAGAAATTTTCGAATATGTATGTGTTTGGAAATCGGCTCAAAGCCCGAAGAAGCAATTCCGTACTGTCAGAAGGCCATCTCCGTTTGCAAGTCTCGGCTGCAGCGACTCACAAATGAAGTAAAGACTTCCTCAGACCTGGCATCATCTTCAGCTACATCTGAATTGGATGATGGTGTTCAACAGTCCTCCTCTGGCTCTCAAACTGTCATATCTGTCAAAGATAAAGAAGCAGAGATCGAAACACTTGCTGGACTTGCTGAAGACCTTGAAAAGAAGGCAAGTGCAATTTTGATTTATCTAATTTGAACTAAAACAGTAAAACCTTAAGTGTATAACTTCATTATTCCATCCCTTTCGGCATTTGCAGCTCGAAGATCTACAACAGCTGGTAGCCAACCCAAAGTCCATTATTGCCGAAATCCTGGGAATGGCATCTGCCAAGGCAAAGGCTGATGAGAAGAGTGCATCTCCTGCTGTGGGGAGTTCATCGCGGATGGGTACTGTTAACAGTAATGGAGGTTTTGATTCTCCAACTGTTTCCACTGCTCATACAAATGGGGCTGCAGCAGTCACGCATCTTGGTGTCGTAGGACGAGGTGTGAAGCGTGTTTTGATGAGTCCAGTAGAATCGGGACCAGCAAAGAAACCAGTCACCGAGGCATCGTCGGACAAAGGAGATGGAAGCAGTGCCCCTTGACGGTTTTTGGTTTTGGATTCTGATAATGCATGCTTAGTAATTGCTAGTGAAAATTAGCCATTGAGGATATTATGCTCTTTGAACCCATACCATACTAATGCTTGATGTTAATGGATTGTTGTAAAATTCAGATGAGGACTTTGTGATGCAATGAACTTATTTGCAATTTTCTTTTGTTGCTATATATCATCTATTTAACAGTTAAACTATTATTTATATTTTAATTGGGAAAACTACATCTAAATTCAGTAATAATAGTTTATGTTTTAGTCACTCATAATAAAAAAAAATTATAAAATGGTCATTAAAGTATTTGAAAGTTTTTATGTAAGTCCTTGTATCGTTGTTTTATAGCTTTTTTTTGTTTGACTTGAATTTAAGGTATGTTTTATAGTCTTTTTTTTGTTTGACTTGAATTTAAGGTATGTTTTACCTGTCAATAAATATTGATTCTTTGCATTAATTGCCGAATCATTGTTTGGAGTTTGGTAGTTGAACTTTAAAAAAAGATTAACAACCAAATGACTTAAAAGAAATTTTTTGAATAATTCAATGATCATTTTATAAGTTTTTGAAATTGAGTGACCAAATAAAAACTTATTAATAATTTAGTGATATTGTAGTTGTTTACCCTAAAATTTAAGATAAATTACACCAATAGTCACCTAAATTATGAATGTTTTTATTTTGGTCATTCAACTATAAAAAAAATATCAATTTCATTAATAATGGTATCAATTTGATTTTGATTTTAAAATTTTTAATAAAATATTAAAATACATAAAATTGGAAAATATTAAAAAAAACAGATGTAACGATTTGGTACCTTCTAATTAAAAAAATTAAGTAAAAAAAAAAGGCAAAACATCAAAGTAGAGAGAAAGAAAAATAGAAATTAAGCATCCCCATAGTCATGCCTGCATATCATGTACAGACATAAAAAGAAAACATTATATTATCCATTTCCCTAATGATTAGCTACCTAACCTAACCTAACCACGTGAAAAATAGCTAAATTAAACAAAAGTTCTTCCATTACACCTTAGTCTACCTCTTCAATCATTTTTCTCTATCTTCCAATTTCCCATCCAAACACAATTATTATCAGAAGATTCAGCTTTGAATAACCAAAGCTTTGTGTTTTTTTTTTTTTTAACTTCGACATCATCATCATCACCACCACCATTTTAACTGAATATGACAACAACACTCTTTAATAAGTTAAAAGAAAGAATCAAGGAGAGTACTAACTATAATTCATGTCTAATCACAAATCCTTTCCCTTGTCCTCTTCCTTTGATTTTGATTCACATTTTATAAATCTTTCCAACTCTTCATGATAATCCTATTGATCTTCGATTTTTTTATATTACTTTTCAGAGTTTTTAAATTTACTTTTACAAATTTTTAATATTTCAGTTAAATATAACATAATTAATAACTTTTAAAAATATTTGAGTTAAATCAGGTTAAAATTGTTAACTCTTGAACTTGAAAATTGTTCTCGTATTGAAAGTTGTCACTGAACTTGACAATTGTTTCAATATTTGGTCTAAACTCTAGGGTTTTTAAGGATTAACTTGAACAAAAAAAAGTTCAAGCCTCAAAATTGAGAACAATTGTCAAGTTCAAAGTCGAATTTAGACAAAAAAATTTAAACCCCAATGCGGGAATAATTACTAAATTTAGTGTTGATACTTCAATGTTGGAACAGTTGTCAAGTTCAAACCCCAAAAGGTAATTTAATCAAAATATTATTATAAAGATATTTTTATTTTTTTTATTATTTTAAATAGGGATAAATATCATAATTATATATAGACTTTGATACAATGTGTAATGTCATACATGAACTTTAATTTTATGCAATTTTATACATAAATTCTTGATTTGGTTCAATTTTCAAAAATTACTAACAACATTATCCAATTAACACTATTTTACATTGATATATTGCATATAAAAACAAATATATTAATCCAATATGAAAATAAATGTATATATTTATTTTTTAAGGGTGTACAATTGAATTTAAATCAAAGTTTCATATGTAAACATGAACCATAATTCAAGTTTTATGTGTGTAATTGCACAAAATTAAATTTCATAAATCAAATGACACATTATACAAAAGTTCGATAAAAATGCCATGGAGACCATTTTTTATATTTAATATTTATCCCTAATTTTTTATAAAAAAATTTAACTTATAATCGTTATTTTAAATACAAAATAATTATTTTTATATAAAAATTAAAAATAACTAGAAATTAAATAAATAAATATATTTCCATTCAATTCAAGTAACAACAATTTTTAATTTATACTCCAAAATATTCAAATCAATTTTCGATTTTTCCTACACACCCTATCTTCCTCTAACTCCATTTACACACATCCTTAATGGAAAATCGTACAAAATATTCCTTAGTAGTTGTCTCATTATTGTATTCATAAATGCAAAGCAAGGAAGAGGGTGGAAGAACTTACAAGGGTGGAGGCAATGTTGCTATTAATGAAAGCCAGCGCCACGTTTTCAGACCTGAAATTTTCAAAAAGAAAAGCTTCAAATGAGAACTTCAAAGCACAACAAAAAACCAATCATTTTTAAAGCTGTGGGGTTTTCTTTTATGTGGGTCATGTGCTTTAGAATATGGCCAGTACCCCATTTATTTTCATATGACTATATTAAATAACAATGGCTTTTTTTTTTTTACTTGCAGTGTTGGACACCCAAAGTTTCAATTTTTTCAATGGAAAAAAGTTTGAAGAAAAAGCATATCAATTTCCTTCTCAATTAGTTGTTGCATCTAAAGCATTTTTAACAAGACTCTTAAAACTATCATGGTAGACAATTTGGTCATCTTGCTTTGGGATTTTGGTTTTCTTGTAGATATCTGGTACCAACTTTGATAATGCCCCCACATGAGAAAAGCTAGTAAAACCCAATAATCTCTTGTTCTCTTAGCCATGAAAGCAAAAGAAAAAAACTTCCAAATAAGAGTATTTATCACTGGCCAAAAAAAGTGAAGAGTAGATACTACTCACTCTCTCTATAGTTGTTGTTGATGATTCTGTTAAGCATGCTTAGCTTTTGAGTCAACTATATATCAAACTTCCTAAGAACTCGATTTGAATATTGTAAATAAAAATAAATAAATTAAGGTAGAGGACATCTAATTATGTTTTTTTAGTTACAAAATAATCATTCAATTGTGTTTTTTTTTATCATCAACTATGAAAAGTTATAAAATTATCATATAACTATTCAAGTTTTTTTTTTTAATCACAAAGAGACTAGCGTAAAAATGGACACATCAAAAAATATAAGATGATTAGGTAACCAAAAACAATAAAATTTAATAATTAAATGACTATTTTATAAGTTTTTATAATTGGTATTCACTCTAAACCGGATCTCAACTTTGACTATAGTATACTAGGGGTCAAAACTCAGACCAAAAAAGAACTATAACTAACCTAATAGAAAGAAATTTAAAGGTCATTATTGAATAAAGTAGGAAGTACTGTGTACTAATATCATGGTATAATTACATTATAATAAGGTATACCACTTTAATTATTTATTGTTTTTGGCACAATTGTGTTTTTATTATTAAATTTAAAAGAATAAGGAATTATAAAATATGCATTATATACTCAAATGGAAAGCAATAAAATGCCAACCAAGATGGGATTAATTGCTACTTTTGGTCTTTTTCTTCTAAACGCTACCCTTTTTCAGTCCCATTTTCCCCTCTCTTTGACATTTTTAGACAGAGTTGGAGTAGTTGAGACTTGAGATTCTGCTGTGATTCAAAAGAAGGACCCAAAAATAAAAAATTAAAAAAAAAACCTTTTTTGGGGGTTAAAAGAATATAATAATAAAAAAATTGATCTTCCTTCTTTGAAATTTGTTCAAGTTTCATTTGTCCCTCTTTGAGTTTTCTAGGATTCCAATTTCCCACCCTTTTTTAATTTTACCAATTGCTTCTTCTTCCTAAACCCAACCCCTTCTCTCTTCTCTAAACTAGGGGGGAAACCCTAAATTAATCTGCTTTAGGTTTTTCCAGAACTGTTTCTAAATACCCAAAGCATTTTCAACTTCATCTGAAAGAAAAAAAATGGCAGCTGATAAACCTAGCTCTAAAGGCCAAGCATGGTTAGCTTTTCATTTTCGTTTCCTTTTTTTCTTCATACTGCAAAAATATGCTAACTTTTTTTTTTTTATAATTTTTACAGGTTTTGTGCTACTGGCTTACCTAGTGACATTATTATTGAAGTTGATGATATGACTTTTCATCTTCATAAGGTTAGCTAAGTTTTGAATTTTCTTTTTCATGGTGTTTTTTTTTTGTTGGTGAAGCAAAATTTATTTCTTTGTATTTTGTTGTTGTTGTTGAAGTTTCCATTGATATCCAAAAGCAGAAAGATTGATCGGTTAATAGAAGAACAAGGTAAGAAATCATCTACTGTAACCGTTACTAAGCAAAAGCAACGTGTAACCGGGAATGAAATCGAAGAAGAAGAAGAAACAGAGGAATATCAAGACCAACAAGATGATGAAGAAGAAGATCGTTACCAGATATCTCTGCAGGATTTTCCGGGTGGTTCTGACGCTTTCGAAACCGCTGCCAAATTCTGTTACGGCGTCAAAATCGATCTCTCCTCCTCCACCGTTGTTCCACTCCGTTGCGCCGCAGAGTTTCTCGAAATGACCGATGAGTACTCCGAAGATAACCTGATTTCTAAAACCGAAAGGTTCCTTTCTCAATCCGTTTTTAAAAGTCTTAAAGCATCGATCAAAGCGTTGAAATCATGCGAATCGGTGATGACTTTAGCGGAGTCTTTAGGCATTGTTGAGAGGTTGATCGATTCGATCGCTTTGAGAGCTTCTTCTACAGATCCGACTCTGTTTGGCTGGCCAGTGAATGACGGAATCGTTGAAGCGAAAGGCGCTTCGGCTCAAGCTTTGTGGAACGGAATTGAAACTGGTTTGAGAAGAAAAGCTTTAGCTCGAACAAGCAATGTGGAGTCGTGGTTTGAAGATCTGGCATTGCTGAGTTTACCGTTGTTCAAACGCTTGATTTCAACCTTGAAAAGGCGAGATCTGAGTCCTGAGGTCATCGAAAGCTGCCTTATGTGTTACGCGAAGAAGTACATTCCAGGAACTTCGCGGTCAAATCGGAAACCGTCATCGTCATTGGCCGCCGCTATTTCAGAGAGTGAACAGAGAGAGCTTTTGGAAACGATAATCTCTAACCTTCCGTTAGAAAAGACACATTCAAGTTCATCAACCGCAACGCGGCTCTTATTCGGTTTATTACGAACCGCTAACATTTTAAACGCATCGGAATCTAGCAAAGCCGCGTTGGAGAAGAAGATCGGTTTCCAACTCGAGCAGGCAACGTTAGACGATCTGTTAATCCCGAGCTATTCGTATCTCAACGAAACGCTCTATGACGTCGATTGCATTGAGAGGATTTTAGGTTATTTTCTGGATGGATTAGAAGAGAGAAACGCTGCAGGAATCGAAGCCGAAAACGAAGGCAACAACGATAACATTATTAATAGCAGTAGGCTGCCTGCACTGATGCTGGTCGGAAAATTAATCGACGGTTACCTTTCTGAGATCGCATCCGACGCCAATTTGAAACCGGAAAAGTTCTATAACCTCGCGATTTCGCTTCCCGATCAAGCTAGAAATTTCGACGATGGACTTTACAGAGCTGTCGACGTATACCTCAAGGTACAATTAACAAAAACAAGCGGTTTAAATTTTGAAAAAACATGATTTAAATTAGTTAATTAAGCTTTTCTTATACTTTTTTTTGAAGGCGCATCCATGGATACCTGAATCGGAGCGGGAAAAGATATGCGGAGTATTAGACTGTCAAAAGCTTACACTCGAAGCATGCACTCACGCGGCACAAAATGAGCGTTTACCATTACGTGCGGTGGTCCAAGTCTTGTTCTTCGAGCAGTTGCAGCTACGTCACGCGATCGCCGGTACATTGTTAGCGGCGGAAACGGCGCCGATGAATGCGGGGAGATTGTCGGGGACGAGAAGAGACGACGACGAAGAAGAAGAAGAACAACAAGATGAGGAGGAGGAAAGGGTGGCGATGTCACGTGGTGAACAAGGAAGCACCACGTGGAGAGCAGCCGTGAGGGAAAATCAAGTGTTACGACTAGACATGGATTCAATGAGGACGCGGGTACATCAACTAGAGAGGGAATGTTCCACAATGAAGAAAGTAATCCAAAAAATCGAAAAGGGAAATCCACGTGGCAGCGGATGGAGAGGGTCATTGAATAAACGGCTTGGATGTAAGTTCAAGACACAAGTTTGTGATTCTCATGAATCAACGGTTACGGAGACACGAAGACGAAGACATCATCATCATCAAGAGTAGAGGTTGGTACATTAGAACATTAATAATTAATGAACAATAAAATTGCTTTTTTATTTTATTTTTTTATGGGGGTCTGGTTATTTTGTTTATTAAAAAAAAAAACTCATCTTTTGAGGCAAATGGCCAACGCCATGGAATATGTAAATAATGAAAGGGGCAGGTCATGATGGGGCCATGGAGTTAGTGGAGAATTGTAAGGCGGATGGTGAATGCCCTAATTTTTTAGTTAAAAGTTTTTTAAATTCTTGTGCTTTATTTTTCTCATTTTTTAATATATATTTTTGTGTTGTTTACAAGTGGGATCCGTGGGGGCGTTTGCTTTGGAAGCATGAGCAGACTTGTTTATGGGTGGGATGATATCATTTTACTCGAGGAGGACGGATACAGTATTTTACTTTAAGTGGGTGAAATTTTTAAATCCGGACGATACTTTTTTTCAAATTTTTTTTGTTCATTTTTTTCTTATCAAATAAATTAATATAAACGATTTAATTGTAAAAAAAACACTATATTAAAATTTTCATAAATATCATTATAATTTTAAAAATTAAATTAAAAAAACTTTGGCCTTAGTATTATTTTTTAATACTAGGCATCTTAAATTGCACTTTATGCTTTTCGGTAAGATTAAACTTATTAATGATAGAATCTGTTGAAAATTATTGAGTTAATCTCTTTTTCAATATATACCCTAAGTAAGTTGAAAGAAAACCATACTTCATTCTGTTGTGAAGTATTATCTTTACAATTTTCATAGTTGAAAATGTTCGTTAGGTTGTTGCAGTAGATATGGGAAGAGTTAGCATAAGATGAATAATTTTATCAATAAGAGGATAATACTTCACTTATTTGTCTTAACTAGCACTTGACACAATTCAACAATTGTAAAAGCTTTTTACAACTTCATGCTTTGATGAACATCAAGTTGAAAATGCTGTAATTGAATTTTAATGTGTAGCTTTTCTTGCTCCGTAAAATCGTGTGGATAAAAATCATTCATAATCTTGCAAATATCTTCTACCCGAAAAGTTTTGTAATTATCATGCAGATCCAAAGCGGAGCTAAGAACAAGTAACTCCATTACCTCATCATTAAAACGATAATTCATTTTTGTTAGCAATGAATATATCAAATTGATAGTAATGCTCAATTGTGAGGTTATCTCTTTGGATGCGAGACTGACCTCAATCAACTTTGTACGAAGCACTTAAATTGGAGGCTTCTATCTTATGATCTTTACAAAATAACTTTACTTTCTCAAATAAAGAATCTCATCCATGTTCTTTGAATTTTTGGAGAAGAGTTTTAGTTGATGACATCAGCTGCATCGTGTTTAGTATATTCTGCGATTTATACTGTAATGCTTGACAGAGATCATTAGTGATTTCAAGCATCTCAATCATGAAATGCAAGATGAAAACAAATGAGATCCCTATCAGGTATTGCCTAGACATTGGAGAGTACTGGTTTGATTTTTTCCTTTGCCAATTTTAAGCTCACCATTGTCAATCAACTCAGCGATATGAGATGCCTCAATGTCTCTTAATTGATCATGCCGTTTGGGTGAATAAGCAACCAAATTGATTATACCAGTCAAGTATTGGTCCTCTAAGTTTAGTATTTTAAGGCCCATCATGCATTAATATTTGATTATTATTATTATTATTATTAAAATTAACCTTATGGCTTAAGGGGGCAAATTATATGAAATAACATTTGGCCAAGGGGGCGAATCTTATACAATGTGGACACCAAATCTAAAATACATGATAATTTTTATATAAAATTCAAAAATCTATCCCTGAGTCGAGGTTTTCTCGGTAAAAGTATTGTAGATGATTTTTTCTTTTCATACTCAAAGATTAAATTGATTTTATCTATTTTTATTATTGTAAATTCATCTTTGTACGTATAAGGATTAGTTTACCCATTTTTATATAAAAATAGATGAAATTTTTTAATAGAAAAGATCAACTTGCTATTTAATTTAATGTACATAAATCAATATATCTAACTTTTTAAATAAAATAAGTAAAATGCAATCTACTTTCTAAAACAAAAATTTTCATAATACTTTTACCGACTTTTCCCTTAATTTAACTATTAATTTAGATGTTAAATATTAGTTTAGATTTAATATGTAATATATTTAAAATATGTGAATTAAATTATAAGTATTAACTTATTAATATACAACTATGTAAAAATTACATACAAACTTGTAATTTGATTTATGTGATTTAATATATATTTTACATTGAAGAAAAAAATTAGGATAAATTATTTTGTTTTATTTTGGTCACTTTAAATTTATGTTAGACACTTTAAAATTAGTATAAACCATCCATTAGTAATTCTAAATAAGAGTGGTTCTTATTTTGATCACTCAAAACAATTCGTGAAAATGTATCGTTAATTTTTTTATTACCATTTAATGTGGAGTAACTAATTTGGTTATTTTCGTTTTTGAAATGACCAAATTATCAAAAAATTGAATTGAATGATCAAAATAAAAACGATCACTATTTAAAATGCGCAACAGAATAATTTACCCAAAAATTTATTGATACAACATTAATACTTTTAAATTTGAAACCAATTTAAAATTTAGTACATGATTTTGGGGTTGTCTGTGAAGTAACAAACCCACATTTCAACCCCCTAAATTCTCTATAAACAAAATTAAAATGGTAGTTTGAAATCAATAAATGCTGGGTTCTGTCAAAATAAATAATCATTAAGCCATTCACAGAACAAATCAAGTGGTGATCCAAAACCTCTATTTATTATCAAAATAATATTTAATAAAATTATCTGTCATTTTGAAGTGTTGTTTGTCTCGAACCGACGAATCTCTTAATACATTCAATGTTGTTTTTAGTCAGTATTTTATCTCTCGGCTTTAATTAACGTGCGTTAAGCTTATCTATCCAAAATATGTTGACATTTGTGTTTGGTAGAATTTGAGCCCACCCCTTTATAGCCGACATTTATACTATTATTTGATTGTTTTGAAGTGTCATCCACTCAAAACCGACATATCCTCCAATGATTTTATATTAATATTTAGGTTATTAAATTTAAATTGAGAAGAAAATACTTCCATCATTGAATCTAAGAATAAATATCAAAATAGTATATGAATTTTGATCTAATGTACAATGTTATACGTGAACTTTGATTCTGTGCAATGTCATACATGAAATTGTGATTTGATTCAAAATTTTACAAATCATTGACAACTTTATGAAATTAGCATCATTTTATGTTAACATATTATATACACAGACAAGTATATTAATTTAATATCAAAATAGATGTATGTATTAAAGTTTTTAAATGTGTACAATTGAATCAGAATAAAAGTTTTATATATACATATGAATCGCAATTCAAATTTACGTATATAATTACATCAAATTAAAATTTACGTATGAAATTACATATTAAATCATAATTCATGTATAAATTTAATATTTACCCTTTAAATTCATGCCATTCCAAAAAAAAAATTATTCAAGTTGAATGACCTAGGGGCTACGCCTGGCCCATGGGTTGGACCAGGCAAAATGGCTTATATATCTACCTAAGTATAATTAGGTCATAGAATTGGGCCCAAACCTAAGGACATGTTAATTAGTTGGCCTTTTGGGTAGTCTACGTGTTAATTAATATTGCAGTTCAAAAATTTTACATCAACAAATATATTGAAATAGCTTGAATAAGAGTGGCTTGAGTTTTAACTCAATTGGTATGAGAATTTTTGTCAATGCAGAAGGACATAGGTTTTAGTGCATTGAAGCGCATTATCCTCCTATTTATTAGTTGAGGAGGGGCTATGAGTAGTTTTAGATATTGTATTGAAAAGAACACATATGACATTAAAAAAAAATAGCTTGAATAAATAACTTAAAATGACCCAAATCGGCTGATGGAGTTTTAACTCGACTGGAATGAACATTGTTGCCAATGCTAGAGGATGTGGATTCGAGTGCGCTAAAGCGCATTATTTTCCTATTTATGGGTTGGGAGAGAGACTATGAGTAGAGCAGATAAAAAAACCCAAATCAATTTTATATTTAGTGTGCCTGAATTTGAAATGACTTGAATAAATATTATAAAATAATTTAATTTTAAGGTGATTTAATTTATCATAAACAACCTAAACCTCAAGTATGATTTAAACCCTAAATCATATAAATTCAAAATACCTAAACTTGAAATGATTTGAATTAAAGAGTGACACAAACATTATCAAATAAAAAAAATTTTGATTTGCTTCCAAATCAACTTCACCCACAAACCAAAGCCCAACAGCAAAGTAGGAGCCAAACCGAATGGCTGTTTAGGTAAATTTAAAAAACATAGAGGGTAAGTATTTAATCAAACAAACCCTAAACCCTAAATCATTTCGCCTATAAAAAAGAAAGCTCGCTATGTTTCATGTCAAGCTGCCTCTCTTTCATTCTGAAATCCCATAAACCTTTCTATTTATTTATTTTTTAATTTTTGTCTCATCAATTCTAAGCTGAAATTGTTAATTTCTTCTTTTTAGTCTTATTTTTTCATGTTTTTAATGATGATTCAAGGGTTTCTCAATGATGATTCAACAAAGATGACGAGTCTGATCCATTCCATTCTTTCAAATCGTGACGACAAATCGAGGCATTTGTCTGAGAGAAATCCATCCCTTTTTTTCTCTAATTTTGCTTTTCTTTTTTCATTTAAAAATGAATTTAGTTTTTATTTTGCTTTTGCATGTTAGGATCTCTTGAAGGCATAATGATGAATTTCTTTTAAAAAATCTGATTATTTTGATGATCAATTACCTCCTACTCATTCTGAATGCCTGAACCAACATCAATTTTTTTTCCCATTATAAGTATAATTTATAAGCATTTTTTTTAAATAGAGTATTATTTGTTGTAAAGCGCAGCGATGATTAAAAATGATGTCTAGGGTTAATGAGCAATGGGATTTAACCTTTCGCCTTGATTACATTTCATAAATTTCAAGCACTTATGAGCTGCTGCCATCTCTTCGCTACGATTTTCTAGGACTGAAATTCATTGAAACTTTTATCTATTATCAATTTTAGATTGTTTTGAAATAATAGAAAAAAAAATCATTTATTTAGAAAATATTTATCATAAAGGCCTATTAGCTTAGTTCATTGGTGATTTATTAGAGGTGTTTGTGGATCAAATTTGGATGTGAAATTATTTATTAAATGAGGAAATTAATTAGATGAATAAGCTTAACTTGGTTAAATACATACCATTAATTTTCCTTAGTCATGAAAGCTTAATTCTAAATCGAACTAGGTGGTTTAAAATTTGTTGTTCAATACCTTAATACATAATGATTTATCAATGTTTATATGTAAGATTGGAGCAAAAATAAAAAAGCTTAAAAATGAATTTGAGAAAAAAGAAGATTATTTTTATATATTATATAATTTATAATACATAAATATATGTGGCATCAGATATATTCTCTTATTTAAAGATAGAGGAAGAATTATATATGGTTTTTGGCATTATATTAAAGAAAATTTATGGTAATATGAGGTATGCATAGACCTGTTCATGGGTCAGATGATCTGCTTAGGTTTGAAGATCCTATCGAAATTTAGGAGAGATTCTTTTGAAATTTGGGAAAGTAGGCTTAGATAAAAAAAGTTAGGCCTGTGTTTAAAATAGGTTGGGTTTGAACATTCAAGGTTTAAACTTAAGTTTATAATACTTTATATTTTGTTATTTTTATATATGGTGTAATTTAGAACATATTAAAAAATAAATCTATATTAATATAAACATTAAAATAATGTTAAGATGACTATATAAAATATTTAATAAATAAAAATGTATAAAATTATTAAATATTAAAATAATAGAATATAATATAAAAATTTTAAAAAATTAAAAATAATATGGATGGGTCTACAAAGAGTTTGTGTTAGTTTTTTGTAAATATGAATGAGTTTAGGTAAAATTTTAAGTTCATATTTTGGATTGTGCTGGGCTTGGATAATCATAAAGTATGTGCTCGACCTAACTTGACCTAACTCGACCCATGAGCACCCGTACACATTAAAGAATGTTAAAATTTTATATATAAAATTTTAATAAATTAAAAGTATATAAAATTATTAAATATCAAATTAAAAAATATAAATATATTTTTTAGTTTTTTTTAAAAATAGGGTGAACTTTTTTTTAAAACATTACAGTTTCTTATCATATTTGTTTTTTTATACAATATTTAGAAATACCTATTACCCTTTCCCAATCCTTAAATAGGAGAATAATGCGTTTCAGCGCCTCGAGTCCATGTCCTCTTGCACTGACAATAATATCAATTAACACTCAATCGACAAAATAGAGTGAACTTAAAATAAATTTAAATTAACTATTAGATAATATAGATTGATTTAGACAAAATTTTAAAATTATATTTTAAATTAATTAAATTTAAATAAATATAAAATATATTAATATCACCTAACTCTACTCCACAACCAAAACCTCTTGGTTATTGTCATATATATATCACACTAAGGGTCCGTTTGATTGCCAGTAAAATGTTTTCCGTAAAATAATTTTTGAAAAATGTTTTACTTTTCTGTAAAATGATTTACTGAAAAATATTTTCTGGTGTTTGATTGAATCTGTGTAAAATATTTTCTGCTGTTTGACAGATTTCCTGAAAATATTTTCCGGAAAAGTTAGTTTTACATATATTAATATATATTAATAAATTTTTATATTTTAAATTGTTTTTACATATATTGCAATGATTTATTTATTTATAAATAAATAAATCAAATTAAATATATAATAATACTCAATTATTAAGCTATAATATTAACCGTCATAAATTGAAAACAACCAAAGTCAAATAAATTATTTGTAATTGTGTTAAAAAAAACCAAGGGTTGAATAATTATAAATTTAGCTTCCAAACCACAATTAAAAAATACTAATCTATGTATTTATTTAAAACATATAAGATGCATTTACCTACCAATATGAAACTTTGGATCTTTTAAACAGATTAAGACCAAAATGTTAAACAAAAGACAAGACATATACCAAATCCTTAGTAAATTGTTATAGACTGTATTTGGCGTAACTGCTTAAGTGCATCTGCTATCAAATTGCTAGCCACTTACAACTAAAAAAATGGCAATGTCTGCTGCCAGGAAGCTTGCTGGGTTCAAATCAAAACACACAAAAACCAAAACTTAGCCTAAATAATCTAAATAATCTAACCATCTCCCATCAAATTGCTAGCCACTTGCACCTTTCTTTAATAAGACTTTGATTCCTTCTAGATGGGACCCTTGAACAGCATAGTGAAGTGGAGTGAATCCCTTACGATTAGTGGCTCTCACTGAAACTCCTGATGAAAGCAGAGTTAGATGTCCTTTCTGCGCTACAAAATGAATCGCACCCATGCCATCCATGGCAGCAGCACCAACATCAGCCTTTTGCTTGCAAAGATAACTCACTACCTGCGCTTGTCTGGCCCATACTGCTAAATGTAGTCTATATCACAAGGTTACCGACGTCAAAGAAACAAATTGAAAACTGGAAGGCTATCATGCATGGTGAAAACAACAGGATCCAGTCACTAACGATGTTACTAAGAATAAATATATACAATACAAATCATTCAAAAAGTGCAGAATGCACATCGTTTGAGCATGGTACAATTCTGAACCGAGGACCTCTTTCTTAGTAGAGAGCTAATTAGGCTATGCATCATTCATAACAATTGCAACATCTCAAGAAACAAGTATATTTTGTTCTAATTTTAACAGTTCATATAGTTACAACGGATCAATCCCCCATGGCCTAACATTGTAGTCACTAGAAACAATAAGCAACACCTGGGAGGCAGCTCCTAGAATACAATCATGTCAGCGAAATTAGCTGAGGTAATCCACTAATCACTCCTGAAAATGATAAATATATATATACATAAACACTAGCACAAGCAAGGGTTCAGCAACATTTTCCAGCATGGGGATTCAACCAAAAGAACCCAGAATCTGAATTGGATTGGTGTTGCTAATTTGAGCAATGCTATTTCATTAATTTTCATTTGTGACTAATCCAAATAAAAAACCTAAGAACATTTATTTCATGTGACTACTACCCCTAGTCCAAATACTTGGGCAATGTATTCAATGTTTGTTTTATGAGGCACTCATTCAAGCAAAGGCTAAATTTGCAGCCATCAAATTAGTAACTACTGCCTAAGAGACCATCAAAAATCAAATCTCAAGAGCAGATAACATTCAGTTTAGATAATGGAATAACGAAATCATGTGTGGGTAAGTGATATTGCAAATGATACCAAATTGAATACAAAATACAGCTAAAATTATCAGCAATTATTCCAAAAAGAAGAAAATATAAAAATAAAATCAACGAATGAAGGAAGGATTGGATAAGGATTAAGGATAGAGAAGAATAGAATAGAGAATAGGATACGGAGTTCTGGAGTGCTTATCTCGGGAATTAACGGCCAAAGGGTTAGACGCCAGAATTGATTGAAGTTTTGAAAGGTCACCGGACCTCGCCGCTGCGTGTATATCTCCGCCGCTCATAACCAAGGATCTGGAACTATTCAACAAGAAGCAAATCTCAGAAGATCCATGGAAGACAGTTAAGAACAGATCTACATAAAAATAAAACAGAAGAGTAAGAAAATTAGGTAAGGTTTGCCGATTTCACTTACAAACTGCAGGAAATGATGAAACAAAAAGGATTGAAGAAAGGTAAGAAAATGGAGAGGAAGTGCTGGAAATCAGTGGAATGGGAGGAATTGGAAAGATTTTTCATCATTAAAATACAAAGAAAATTCAATATCTTTCCAACTCCTCCATTCCAAAAATTTCTAGAAACAGTCTCTCCTTTTCCTCCTTCACAACAGTCTAAAAAATTACAAGCCACAGAAAATGAGTAGAAATGAAAGTGGAAATAGAAAACATACCTTTCTAAAGAAAGTCTGCGAAGAAATTTTTGAAGCTAAGACGATGAGAGTGTAGAGTAGGGAATGGAAAATGTCTTACGCAAGGAAAATCGGTAAGACGTTTTTCAAAACTAAGGGAGTGATTTTACCCGTGTTTGTAAAAGGTTTTCCTTTAGGAATTCATTTTCCACTAAACAAACGCCGGAAAATTTAGAAAACAATTTTCGAAAAATTAAATCCCACAATCAAACGGACCCTAAACCTAGAATTGGTCTTTGTGATTTTATCTCCACTTTGAGACAACCCCAAAATTAGCTATGATGAGCCAGCCTTGAGCTGTAGCAACATTGGGTCTAATCAAAGCCCAAAGCTTCCCTTTTATACATTGATTTTATCCTAGCATCTTATAAAAACCCAAGAGTAAAAATCATTATTTTGTTTTATGAATTATTGGTATAATTTAATTAAATAAATTTTATAATAAATTTTTAAAAATTTAATAGGTTAAATCGATTTTTAATTTAGTTTAATTTATTTATATTGGTTCATGGTCAACCAATTTAATGTCCCGTTCTAAATTGATACCCAATTAAATTTTAGTCCAATCGATTTTGAAAACCTTGCTTATGCTTTTACTTTCACACTCTTATTTAAAACTAAAGGATAAAACTTGATTCTAGTACTAAAAATATAAAAAATAAAAATAAAAAGGGATAAAGGAAAAAATAAAAAAAAATTTAAAACACGTGGATTAAATTGTAAACATTTATATTTCACCATATGGACAACTTGAATCGACACTAAATTTAGAAATTTTTTTCTCTAACATTTCAAAACCAAGCCATTTATGCGATAGACACTCGTATACAATTTGAGCCATAATTTTTAAACATGCTTCACGTCAAAGTAGGAGTAGCATTTAATGCCTAAGCTAATGGGAAAATTAATAGGGAAGAGCATTCAATTTTTTCAATTAGTTTAGTAAATTTTTTTTATTAAATTGACAATTTGACCATAATTTACAAAAATTAACTTGACCAAATAAAGTTCAAGATGTAACCAAACGTTTAATCAATTAACCTACTTAATCAACTTTAGATCAGTCGATTCGATCAATAATTTAAAATTTCGGAAATGTTTAATGAAATTAACCCATTTTAATATAAAGACTTTCAAATCTTAAAAGCATGGGTGACACTAGAGGGACCAGGGCAAGCAAGGCCTGGCACTTCAAAGTAGAAAATTATCTTTTAACCTCTTTAAAAATTACAAAATTTAAATTAATCCAATAACATTACCGACCCCGTAAAATTTAAAATTTAAAATTTAATTTTAATTCCTCTAAAAATAAAACTTTTATATTTTAATCCCTAAAAAAATCTTAAAAATTTACATTAACACAATACTAAAATTATTAAAATAATTTAAATCCTTTCCAACCCTCCATAATTTTAAATCAAAATCCAATAATTTGATTTGCTTAGGAGAGATAAGTAGCTGTGTTGTTGAATCATGATCTCAGATTTTGACCATGGAAGATCAAAGTCCCCTTAAATGGCCCTACCAAATGTGCATGACAACCTTACATTATAATATATATATATATATATATATATAGAAAAGCTTCATGTTCTCAACAATGGAGGAACCTTCATGGGAATGTTCCAATGGTCACCTTTTCCATGATCCCCCCGTATGATTGAAATCAAAGATACTATATGTTGAGAAAAAAAGTTGTCTGTCACTCAAATCTTATTAACAAATCTATAAGATCTAATTAAATTTATATTTAATTAAATCCATTTTTATAAGGGCATTTTTAAAATTTATATATAAAAAATCATGTCTCTAGTGTGTTGATGCCGGTTGTTGGGGGCTTTAATTTCTTCTTTTTGCCAACTATTTTTTTGTTCATACAACCCCCCCCCCCAATGGATTAAGCAAAAACATGTATCCCAGAATGTCACACACATCAAAATCCTTGTCTATATTTTTTCATGTTTTTTTTTATTGATATTGTTGTTATTTATGGAAGCTACAAGCATGGTCTCTCCTAAATTTTTCATTAGTTATGTACCATTAATATTTGGTATAAATATGTATGATTTATGGAAGTTAGGCATGTAAATTGCAATTATGGTTCCAACCGATATATATATACACACACAAGTTGATAGGCATTTTAATGTAAGCCTAACTCATCAACATCCAACATCTTCATAATTTCAAAGTAATTGAGATTAAAGATAATTATTAACTTTAATTTATTAAAAATACTAAGAAGACGGATAAGTGTTGGGTGTAACGGTATGATATATTGCATTCTTAATGGGAGAATTCAGGCAAGGGCAAAGGCACGTTAAAATGGAAAATTTTAATTAAATACATGGTAAACTTATCATTTCAGCTTAAAAATGATAAACTTTTGATTTAGTCTTTTTAAAACTATTAAGATATATACCCATGCAATGGCAAAATTACATTTTTAACTCCAAAAAAAGTTTCTAGCTTCACCCCTAAGTTCGAACTCTGGAGATGATATTGTTTGAAGGAGTAGCCACAATCATTGAACGGATCTTTATAGATTGTAAAACGGACATAGATGATAAGAAAAAGATAAGGGGATGAAATAGGGTTTCTTTGAACAAAAATCTAGTGATATTTCATTTTTTATATATCACAAAGGTTGATTCCATCGTTTAGAATAAAAAAGAAATGTCACAAGAGATTTTCCAACTCTTAATAAATATTTATTTATTTTTAAATATTTTTAATTTCGAATTTTCTTGGTTCCCATCCAGATAAAAAGCTTAATAAATTAGTCTTATCGATACACGGTATCAACAGTGGTCAAGATCGAAGATCCAGATGGAGAAGGATGGTGTTCTCATCCAAAAATTAGAGAAGAAACCTCCAAATGAAGTGTTTAATATTACCTAAATCATGAGTATTTCGAATCAGATAATCGAGCCAGATCCCGAATCGAATTATTTTACATTTTATTCTCTTTAAAACGACCTCTGTTTTAAGTCAAATGAAGAAAAGGGAAATATAAATGTCACTTAATTCAACAAAGAAACTAATGTAGTTTAATTAGAAGAATATTAAAGAAATGAAAAGCATTCGTGTGAGCCCTTTATAACCTTTATATATATATATAAGTTCGATTTCGAATTATTGGGTTTCTTTTGAACTAGCTAGGTTGAGTGCTTTCGGTGGATGGTGTGGGGGAGAGAAGATCCCCCATGAAGGTTCGTAGAAGGGGTTGCAATGGGACATCATGTTCATTCCTCAATTATTATGCAATGTTCCTTTATTTAAAATCAAATTTCGATTTTTGATCTCTATATTATACTTATTTTTATATTTTAATTCAATAAATAATTAAAATATTGATGCGATAAATACTTTTTAAAAACACATTTTTCAATGAGTTGAAATGGGTATTTAGAAAAAATTCACATCATATTTTAAGTAGAGTATATATATAGTTGAATAGATTTGGAACTAGAATCTTAATATTTGCACTTGCTTTCTTGTCCCAAATTGCTTAACTTTTAAGTTGAATTATAAGTTTTGACTTTTTCTTTAAAGAATTTTTTTATGTTTAAATTCGAAATTTTATTTAAAAGGTATCAAAATTTAGGGCTGACCCACTTAAAATGGTGAATATAATTTTTAGTCCTTTAAAAGTTATAAAATTTTAGGTTAGTATTATGATAGAATTACACATTGACTCTAAAAACAATAGAAATTTGATTCCGTCCTTAAAATTATAAAGACATAAGCTATTAAGATGGTGAAATTACATTTTAACTCTTGTAAAAATATACAACTTAATTCCGCCTCCTAGAATTTTTTTTTAACTTTGTCCCTAATCAAATTTATTACCGCTCGACCCAATAAATATCAATAAATTTTAACTATATAAGATCAGCTACGGATTTAAAATTCGAGTTGAATGAATGTGTGGTAAACAATTGAAATCATGCTATTCATCATAAATATATGGTAAAACCAAACCAACATTTCAAAATTTGACCTATATTGTTATTAGTTCTTTAATAAGAATGATAAATTCCCCCATTTAAGACCAAGTTCACTAAGGATAAAATTGACATTTCCCATACATCATGATAATCAAGTTGTGAATTTATGTTCAATAAATAGAAATGAAAGTCTTCAATTAAATTGCAAAACATTAAAAATTTGGGAAAAAAACCCCAAAATGTGGGAAAAAGAATTTTGATCCGAACAAAGGTATTTGGACGGTTTATGAAATATAAGTTCAAAAATTACAGTTAAATGAACCAAACCAAGTACTAATTTTTATTTAATTTATAATAAATTTTATTTTTTACAATGTGAAAATAAATACCCTATATTTAAAATAGTGAAAATAACTTAAAATATATAAGAAATAAAATTTTTAAAAAATACCATATGAAAATTATTGTTTTTTTTAATTTACTTGAAAAGATTTTAAAAATATTTATAAAAAACACATTGAAATTTTACCTCATAAAATAAATCTCATGTTGTGAAAATAATTCTAAAATAAAAATTAATATATAATAAAACGGAAAATTGAATTGAATTATGATAGATTGTTCAAAAGATCCAAAAAAACTCGACTTAATCGATCTCACCCCTAACTAGAAGAAATTCAATGTAAAAACTCACATGTACATAAGATTAAACTTGAACTTGATGGCAAATGTAAATGGGCAGACAGGGGCCTCCAAAAAATGAATTTGGACTCTTAAAATATTAAATTATAAATTAATTATGATAAAATAACACTTTGGATCTCTAAAAGGAAAAAAATTCCTAGCCTTGTACTTTGTGTTAATTGTGTATTTAGTATATGTGCTTTAAGTTGATCAGTTTTAGTCTTTGTACCTTTCTAATATTTTGAAATTTTGATCTTGACCCAATTGTAACAGTTAAATCTGTTTGGTTAAATTATGTCATTAATCTTGTATTGTGCGTAAAGTTATAGATTTAGTCCACGTTCACCAATTAGATCATTCTTAGTGGTTATATTTTTTGAATTTCAAAATTTTAGTCTTAAAATGCAAATGATAATCATTAAATCTATTAATTGATTTTTGTGAGTAATATGTGAAAATAATAAATAGACATTACACATGTGATAATATGTTTAGCACATCAAATTTTAAAAATAACAGAACTTAACTTAATGAATTTAATACTTATCATTTGATTAGTATTAAGATTTTCAAATTCTAAAAGTATAGAGGTTGAAAATGACCGAATTAAAGTACATGTACTAAATTCACAATTTACGCAAAGTATAAATTCAAATAACAGAATTTGACCATCATAAACTGATTTATGATAAAATTATATTTTGACTTTGTTAAGGTTGTGTGACCCGAATCATTATTAAAGAAATAATACAGTGGTAAAACTAGGGGATCTATGGTATGGACTATGTTGCACAAGTAGAATTCGTATAGAACTACACTCCCTCTATTTGACTTTGATTAGAATAATGTTTTCTCAGTTTTTAAATAGATGTAGTCGGAACTCCTCTTGAAACATTTGATTTTCAACAATAGTGAATTTTCTTCTCCTCTACCCGTAGTTTTCTCCCAAAAGGATTTTTACATAAAATTTATGTTTTATTTTTCTTTCTTATTGCTTTACAATCGTTCTATATTACCATTATCGACATTCAATTTTACAAACTTCTCGAAAATTTATAATTTACTTTCAACTCACCTAAAAATTTAGATCATCACACAACCTTACCATTAAAGCAATGTGTTACTTGCCAAAATTTAGAGTATTGAGTAGCATATATGCACATGTAAATCCCGAGGGCTAACAGCTAAATAGAAAAATAAGTGCCATTGTCGACGCTTCAACGTCAAGGATAGGGTATAAAATAATTAAATGAAGTAAAGAAATAGGGACATGACCGGCGTAAGGGGAGGCTTTGCCGCTTTGGGGTCGAATCCACGGCAGCCGTGCAGCGGCAGCGCCAGATCAGATGTCGGATTGTTAGGGGTTCTGCCCCACGTGTCTTTTCTGTTCCTCATGGATACTTGCTTATTTCATATTCCCTTTGGGATAATATTATGTATCAATCTCACGTTCTCTTCTTCTCCAAATACCTTAATTTTTCAATATAAATTTCATTACACGATTATTTGATACGAAATGTTTTAAAAAATAAATTATTAATCGATCAAAAGTGTATGACGGTGTTCAATTATTTTGTCAATCTGTTATCGAGTCGTAATGAATTATATTGTCGAGTTAATAAGAGAAATCATACTACTTAACTTAAGTGACAACCATCAATTAGGAGATAACACGTAATTATTACTGCACACTTGCATCCCTCGAGGTGTTCTCCTTAAACTTTTGGCTCATTTATCCTAGAAAAAACCTTAGGCTTTCGATCCATCATGTAGGGGTTTGATGGTGAAGGGAGCGGAGCTCTTAAAATAGAAAATTGTTTTGTTAGACCCCAAAAACCTATAAAATTTGAAGTTAATATATGATAAAATTATAGTACAGCCCTTGAAAGAATACTAGAATTTCAATTTAGTTTTTTTAAAAAACACAATGATATAAATTAATATAATGGTGAAATTTCATTTTAGCTCTTATAAAAACATATAATTTAATCTCACCTTCTTAAAAAAAATTTCTAACTTCATCCCTACCACCAGGTGAATCATCCCTCTGAGGCTTCGACCTCATTTATCTCCACATATTTCAATCTACTTTAAAAGTCTCTTGATTCCTTAATTGATTATTCTCGTATAGAAAAAAAATTATCTCATTAAATTTATTGAAACTTGTGAATCATGTATCAAATAATTTTTATGACATATAAACCCTCAAATAACTATAATAAAAATTGGAAAAAAAGAAAGAAAATAAGGTTATAAATTCAAATTTTATGAATAGAAAATATTTTTTCCCTTACTTAAAATTCCATTATCAAATATCAAAAACATTAATATCACGTTGCACAAATCCTCAACACTTACTACAACCTGTCTGTCACCACCACCAACTTACAGTCTGGCACCCATGCCCACTGTTCCAATAAAAATGGTTTATTACCACGTCACGACAAAATCCCACGTGGCAAACCCGGTTCAATATCCCCGACCGGATACCGGTCCACTTTTTTCTTCCCCCTCTATATAAACTCACCCATCATCTTCCCCTTCACCAAACCCCACAAAAAAAAAAAACACTCCGTTTCAGTTCCAAAAAAAGGACACGACATTATTAAAATCCAGAAAAAAATGGGTATTTGTAGTTCATGTGAGTCGACTCAAATAACGACGGCTAAGTTGATTCTACAAGACGGAAGGTTACAGGAATTTCCGTACCCTGTAAAGGTTTCTTACGTATTGCAAAGGAACCCCATGTGTTTCATTTGTAACTCCGACGAGATGGATTTCGACGATGTCGTTTCCGCCATTGAAGAAGACGAAGAGCTTCAACCTGGTCAGCTTTACTTTGCTTTGCCGTTGACTTGGCTTAAACATCCTTTACAAGCTGAAGAAATGGCTGCATTGGCTGTCAAAGCTAGCTCGGCTTTAATGAAAAGTGGCGGCTGCGGTGGTGAAAAATCTGGGTCGCGGCGTAAAACTGTTATTCCTTTCGAGTTTTCGTGTGAGTCTCCACGCCGGAAAGTTGTTTCCGGAGTCGGTTGCGGCGGAGGGAAGAGAGGGGGGAGGGGGAAGGGGAGGAGGAAGTTTACGGCTATGATGAGTGCTATTCCTGAATAAGTGGGAAAGGGTATGTTTGTAAATATGAGATGGTATTGGGGTATTTTAATCAAATCACTGTGAGATAAAGTGGTTGACCGATCATTTTGATGAACTCATTTGTCTTCTTTACGTTCTTGGGTATGCCCATTTGAGGGTCGTTTTACAATTTTACCCCTATTTGGGTCAAAATGAATATTCTTTTGAAATGATAATTTTGGATTAGTGCCTCATTCTCCAAATGCAATATATATATATATATTGTAGTTATTTTTAAAATTTTAACATATTTAAAAATTTATATAATAATAAAATAAAAAAAAGAGCGTGGTCCATAGAAGATTAAATTAGAAGAATAAATAAACCTTGAATTATTGCGTACGTTGTCTACTGTGTAAAAATATTTACAAATGAAAAAGAAATTTTTTTCAATAATAAAATGGGTAGTTATGTTCTCTATTATATTAAACTATGGAATGTAATTTTGTAATTTAATTTAATCGAAATAATTAATAGTATTAATTTTTTTTAAATATCTCTTTTTGACACGAAAATATTCATGTCAGCATGATGAGTTAAAAATAATATTTTTTAAATCAATGTAAATAATTTATCGAAATTATTAATACTGTTAATTATTTAAACAGACTAATAACATTATAAATATAAAAAAACAAATTATATCACAATAAAATAGAAGATCTAAATTCCAACCTTAAACATAATAAAAATATCAAAATCAAATTTAATCTAAATAAATCATATAATTATTAATTGAAAATCTTAAATATCATTTTACCAAGTATCATTGGCATAACATTTTTTTTCATCACTAAAATTTTATAATTTTTTTAGTAAATAAAAGCATAGCATAAAGCGATTACATCAATCCGTCCATATTAAATTAAATTAAAACTATTACAATCAACAATAAACACATCTTTTATTGAATCCGGCGGAACTTCAAACAATTGGAATATAGGGCTTCTTATTATAACATGTTGAATCATGTGATCTGCAACATCATTTTGATCCCTTAAAAACATCCCATTTCCTTTGCACCAACTGATGTAGTAATTAGATTACAACCATTTAATAAGTTTACTTTTGCCATTAGGCAAGTGGCTTTATCTGCCCATAATTAATTTTATAACATAATTAAATTCATTAAGTTCCCTAAAAATTCCAAAAATTTTAATTACATCCTTCAAAATTTATAAAAAATCCCATTTAATCTCTTAATATTTTTAAAAATTTTAATTTGCGATGTATATATATTTGAAATCATAAAAAATATATTTATATGTCTTTTTTTTTTTTGTAAATGGGGAACATAAGATTTACCATGCTGAAGCTGATGTATGCTTGTTGTTTTGATTTTGTGGCATTAAGCAAAGATTGTGATTTTTTTAATTAAAAGTAGGGAATGGGTAAGATTTATTTTTCCCACTAAGTTTGAAAATTTCAGATTCATGATGATGCCGGTGAAAATGACAATTGATAATCCCATGGAAACTTGTCACTAATTTGCCACTTTGATTGGTTTTGGATAAGGCAAAGAAATCTCAACTCACAATTTTGAGTTTGGATTTTGAGATTTTTTATGTTATTTTAAATTAAAAGGAATTATTTTTTAAGATATATATTGTTACAATATAAAATATAAGGGTAACTTACGGCAATCTTTCATATTTTAAGAGTGGGATAATTACTAGGATAAGAACAGTTCACACTGTGAATGGCATGAAGAGCAGCTATATAGAGTGAGGTTGTTTGCCCTTTACTCTACTCTGGTGAAGAGTATTTATAAGGGAATGAAGGTTGGGCGTGACTTCTAGCTATTGAGTAACCTTCCCTCTAAGTACAATGATAAGGTAGCATGTGTCAATTTAGAGCACTGTTGGAGTAAACTTGAATGAGATCGGACGAAGTGTTTGTTTAATATAATGAACCGATAGATAATATCAAGTTTGCGTGGGTCCCCAAAAGATGATGTCTCGTGATGTTGAGAAGTTGTAGTGAGGCAATGCATCCTCAAGTTCTTGTAGTGAACAACTATTCCAACAAAGGGCATAAAGTAAAGATATAATATATATTATTTTTATATGAATTAATTTCATCATATGTTCTTAAATTGATCTGTACATATTTAAAACACGTGGATTATATTTGAAACGTGTTTGTACTAATTACATAGATAATTTGCATTCAACATGTTAAAAAAGTGTCATTAAAGTTTAAGAGGATTAACTTTCTTTTTTAAACATGTCATATCTAAGTTATCTATGTGATAACTAGGCACATATGTGTTTAAAATTTGATCCATTTGTTTATGTTGACAGAAGGACTTAATTGATATAATACTAATACTTTAAAAACTCAATTAAAATGATTAAAAATTTACAATTCGATTTAGAATATGAACCATAATTTGAAGATGTTTGATGTAATTAACTTTTTTTATATTTAAAAAATCAAATTTTATATTCTTCTCATATTTATGTTTATATGTTCCATGAAGGAAAGTTATATTTGGACAACAACCACTTTAACCTTAAACCCACAAAGAGAAGGTAAGTACTAAAAAATAATAGTTTGCATTGGATGTATTGATAATCTTATCACACTTGAATTGATATCGGTTTGGTTCGATTGAAATTTTTTAATTTACTAAATTATTTATAATAATTCGGTTTGATTCAATCGGTTATTAATATTTTTTATATCAATAATGAGTTATTTTATTTTGATAAAATAAGTTTTAATTTATGATTTTTGAACATTATTTGGTAAAGTTTTTAAGTTTTTTTTCATAAATGTATCTATAAAAAATATTTTCTAAGTAAATAAAAAATCATCAATAACTCTTATATGGTATTTTTAAAAAAATATATATTAATATTATTTTTACTATTTTAATTATAAAATATTTATTTTTTTACATCATAAGAATTTAAAATTAATTTATAAATTAAATAAAAAAATAGAATTTGGTTTAGTTAAGATAATTGCGATTTTTAACTAGTAAATGAAAACCGTTCAAACCATTATGGTTCGGATCGATTTTCAGTTTCTTGATTTTTTGCTCTACCTTATCATATAGGCTACCATTAGCGGCGAAGTCAAAATATTTATAATGGGAGCCAAAATTGAATTGAAATATTTTGGGGTCCAAAATAGAAAAATTACTATTTATTAACTAAAATTTATCAAATTTTAAAGGGTTAAAAGGAAACTTATAACAAATAAGGGGTCCAAAGTTGGTGCTGCACCGACTATCATGAAAGTTCGAGATTGTTTGCTTAACGATAAGGTTGAGGCATAAATTTTAAATTTTCAAGTCTCACGCTATGTAAATCATATTTGAAATTTCTTTAAATTTTATTCTAATTTATGTTTGTTAGAGTTGTGTGACTAAAATTCTAAGAGATTTCTTACAAATCAAGTTAATATATATATATTCTTTCTAGAAGATTTAATATTTATGAGTATAATATATTTAGCATTTATTAGCATATATATTTGACTTTGATTAGAATTAGCTTTTTTCAACTTAAATAGATGTAGTCAAAACTCCTCTTGTAATCACTCGAATTTGACATAATGAATTTTCTTCTCCCCTGCCCGTGGTTTTTTTCCTTAAAGGGTTTCCATGTAAAAATCTGTGTGTTCTTTATTTTTATTTCTCTTTTCTTTGCGATATATTATCATTACTAACGTTCTAGTTTTACAATGTTCCATATGAGTTGTATTTGAATATATTCTAATTATCGATAAATATAATTTCGAAAAAGCTCATAAATAGCTGGACCCCTTGATTAATTACCACATTTTGAATTCAAAGGTTAATATAAAGTCAAGCTAAACTTTATAAAATGCATATAGCTTTGAAGAATCCAAGGCATGGCAATGGCAAATCACGGTGAAGAAGATAAATAATTTATTTTTAAAATGTTTTTTTGGATAATTTTATAAAAGAATTGTTTAAAGTAAACAAAACAAAATATTGTTATTAGTTTTAGGGGTGAGTAAAATTCGATTCGATTAAAAAAATTGAAAAAATTTTGAATTTAGAGTTAATCGAATCAAATTGTTCGAGTTATTCAAGTTATTCGAGTCAACTCAAATAAGTAATTTAAGTTTCAAGTTTGAGTCGAGTCAAATTTTACAGATCGAATAATTCGAATAACAGATTGGTGTATATACCCCTTTTGTCCCTATCAATTTTAAAAATGAGCAAATTGGTCTTTCTCAGTAAAAAATACAAAATAATTTTCAAAAATTCAAAATATTTATAAGAATTCTAAAATTTATAAATTTTAAAAAATTTCTAAAGAATATATAAATAAAGTTAAAAATTTTAAAAAAAATTTAAATAATAATTTTGGGACATAAATAAGTTAATTAATTATTCCTGTTCATCATACTAAAGTGTTTTTTTTAATTGTTTTGCTTCCAAAAAGTTTCAAATATATATGGTTTCAAATTTATGTGTTCTAATATGGAATTAATTATTTTGGAACAAGATTTTAATTTGACATGCTTAGCTTTTAAACTTAACTCTAATAATTTCACTCAATTCGATTCAGTTTGAATTTCATTTCACTTGACTCGATTCAAAAAAATTTCAAATCGAGCTAGGATGATAAAATATGACTCGACAACTTAATTAACTTAAAATATTTTTATTCGATTCGGCTCGATTCAATCGAAGGCGGTCCCTAATTAGCTTTAAAAAAATTGCCATGCATGTGATAATTTAACAAAATGGGATGAAAATAAAATAAAATAAAGTAATTAAAAAAAAAAACAGCCAAATGTAGGTTGCCATCATTTCATATACAAGTTGGTATTGTGGTCCTTAGTTTCTTCTGAGTTGGTCCAATTAAAGGTGGAAATTCCATAATAATACTTTAGGTCAAATTTTATAGAAGGTATTGCATTATATTTTTTTTATAGATTTAATCCTTTTACTTTTTTAAACCTTTATTTTCAATCTTATAGGCATTGAAACATTTTTCTTTTTGCACATTTTAAGAAAATGGAGAAAATTGTATAATCCAACTAGAGGTGGATAAGAATTTTGGAAAATTGTTATTAAGCTCTTCAGAGTTTTTCAAAATTTTAATTAGACTCTCCAAAATTTTTTAAAATTTCTCATTAAACAAGCCCATTGAAGTTTTGAAAAATTAAAATAAAACCCCAAAATTTTTAAAAATTTTAATTAAATCCCTCAAATCTTAATGCGGAAATCTACCGCTAAATCCGACAGACAAAAAATAAGCCAAGGTACTCTATATATATGTCACATCAATACGTTAAAAAAATAGGTCAAATTTAATTATTTGATAAAATTTACAGAAAAATTGATCTCATGAATAAAAATGCATATATTGAAAAGTAAAGGACTAGAAATGATCAAATTATAATATAGGGACTAAATCTGTCAAAAACATATATTCCAAGGACCTTTTATAGAATTTGACCTAATACTTATCCAATCATGCACAACCAACAAAGAAGAAAGCAAAAGCATTATTGGGGGTTTCAAAGGGTATTATTCTTATCTTCTAATTCCTCTCACCAATGTTACATGTCCTTTTATGAAATTGTAATGATTTTACTGTACCTTTTCGTAGAATTATACCATTTTCTAAAACAACAGTCGTTTTTGGCACTTAACACCCACTGTTTTTTTGTTTGTTTACCTTCATGTCAGAAAACACTAATACCAAACCCTACAAAAATGTTAAAATTTTGAACCCTTTCGGTCAATTTTGGGTTGCAATATGTGCTATTGGAAGGCTTCAACTGCTTTGAATTTGATTGCAGAGTGTTTGGATCCAGCTGTTTCTCAGATTCCAAATTGTATAACAGTTTGGATATAGGGACCTTCAACTTAGCAACAATTCTTATATTGGGGCTTGAACATTTTCTTTGTTCAAGTTAGCCCTTGAACTTGGTAATTGTTCCCATATTGGGACTTGAACTTATTTTTGTCCAAGTTAATCTATGAACTTTGCAATTGTTCTCGTATCAGGGCTAGAACTCTAAAGTTTTCAAGGAAATATCAGGAACTAACTTGGACCAAAAAAAGTTTAGGTTTGAAAGTGGGAACAATTGCCAAGTTTAGGGATTAACTTGGACAAAAAAAAGTTTAGGCCTTAATGTGGGAACAATTGCCAAATTTAAGGACTAACTTAGACAAAAAAAGTTCAGTCCTCAATGTAAGAATAGTTGCCAAGTTCAAGTTCAAAATAGTGATTTAACCCTTCAATATATTAAATGTCAACTTTTTTTAGGCCAAATTGTGAATTTTGTCCTTCTACTCTACAAAAGTCAAGAAGTTAATCTCTCAACTTTTAATTTGTCAAAACTTGATTCTCCATTGTATCTTATTAAAGCAGAGAAGTTAATTCAATTGAGTAACACTTATACATCTTCTTGTTAAATTATTAACCTAGAAATCAGCAGTTCAACAAATTATACACAAGAAATTAACAAAAATAGCACTGAATCCCTTTATATGCAATAAATTAGAAAAAAAAATCAACAACTCAAATACACGTGTTTACCAACAACTGAACTAACTTCTCAATTTAATGTACGAGGATCAAATTCAGACAAATTAGAATAAATGGAGTAGCTTATTAAATTTCATGAATTTCTAATTCATAATGAGGCCTTAAGTTTTTTTTTAAGTATTGTATAAAAATATTAAATGAGGTAAATACTTTTATAATAGTATTTATTAATTTGAAAAAAAAAATTGTCTTTCACATATTTTCCAATTGAGTTGGTGTCCACTAACTCATGATGTTAAATTCGGTAAAAAAAATTCTGTGTTTATCAATAACTGAATTAATTTTTCAAAATTACTAAAATAACTATAGCAAATTAAAGTAAAGGGACTAACTTTCAATTTTTGTAAAATACTTAGGTATTAGACCAGTGGCAGAGCCAAGGGGGGCTGGTAGGGCCCCGACCCCCCTAAAATAGAAAATTTTCCATTTAGGCCCTTTATAATTTATAAAAATTTTAAATTAATAATGATAAAATTACACTTTGACCTGAAAATGATAACAATTTGATTTAATCATGTAAAAATGATAACAATATAGACTATTAAAATGGTGAAATTGTATTTTTACCATCATAAAAATATACAATTTAATTCCACCCAAAAAAAAGTTTTTTTTGACTCCACAAGTGCATTAGAATTCTCCTTTAATAAAGAGTTCCCTATAATCCCTACTTTAGATTTGAGAATTTGTTCAAAGAAATTAACAAATGTTTTATAGCCAATCCTTCTCTGCTAATTAAGCTATATATATATAAATCAAGCCCTGGCATAAGTAAAGTTAGAAGACAAATTAGGCATGGAATCTGTGTCTAAAATAAAAGTTTCTTGAATATGCATGTATGGTTCAAGTACTTCTAATTGTTGCTTACTTTTGGACTTCTTATTAAACTATGAAACCTTAAATATATGCTTTATTTCATGTGTCATAATAGAAATTTTTTACATGTCAACACTGGGATCTTACTTTTACAATGATACAAGTTTTGAACAAAATAATAATAATAATAATGATAGAAGTAAAGAAGGTTTAATTATGTTAATGATTCTTGTGCTTTTTTATATATTTAAAATTTATTTTTTATATTTAATTTTAAGATTTTAGTTATTTTATTCTTTTAATTTAATAATTAAAGTCGAATTGATAACAACATCTGATCAAAATATTACACTGATCAAAATATTACACATGTGGAAGGTCAAATAAGCTAATAAAATGTTGAACCTATTTCAATTTCAATTTGGGGTTACTCATTTGACGGCATTATTAATTAGACTTTAATTATTAAATTAGAAAAATAAAGAAACGATATAAAAGTAAATGAATTAAATTTTAAATAATCTGAAAGCACAATTAGAGCAAACAACAAAAGATTGGTCCACACTTTTGCATCTAAAATGGCAAAATGTAAATCTGATAATTCACCTTCGACGGAGCACTTTGGGTTTTATTGCATTAAAAAGGAAAGGCTTTCATTGCAATATATTTTTCACATTTAGTTATAGTTTAAAATATTTTGGTCCGTCTAGTAAATTTAAATAATTAATATCATTAAATATTGTTTATTATTGAACCTTAATTCAGTTCACATTATTATTATTATTGCGATAATTAGGAGAATGCGGGTTCAAATATTTTTGAACACCTACTGTTTTTTATTTAAGGGTTTGAGGATGTTATGAGCATAAGTAAATGGTTAAAATATGTCATAAGTCTTTGTTCTTTTGGAAATTTTGAAATTTAGTCCTTATACTTTTATTTTTAAAAATTTAGCATTTTTAGTTTTCAAATTTCAAAATTCAGGTAATAAAAAAATAATCATTTGATAGCCATGTAATTAAAAAAAAAAGGGACAAATCTCAAAATTATACATAAACTTTTATTTGGTGTAATTATACAGTGAAACTTTGATATTGTGGTTTAAATGTATACATGAAACTTTAATTTTGATTCAATCATGCAAATTTAAAGAAATAAATACATCAATTTATTTATATATTGGATAAATATAATTATTTGAGTATTCAATATATAAATATATATTAACAACTGTGTTAATAATTTATGAGAACTGAATCAAATCAAAATTTCATGTATGAAATTGCACATTAAACCAAAGTTCTTGTATAATTTTGAGATTTATTCCTAAAAAATTGACATTGTAATGAGCTTGAATTTAATCTAAAAAAAACTACAGTGCTAATAGTTGAACTTAAATTTTAAAAATTGAAAAGTAAAGAGACTAAATTCCTAAAAATGAAAGTATTTTCAAAGAGATAAATGACTTATGACATATTTTAACCCAAAAGTAGAAGACCAAACTTCATTTTTTTTAACCTAACAAATTAGGGTAGAGAATAACGTTGTTAGGGTTTAAACCCTAAACATAGAGGTGTCAATACAAATCTTTTAATCACTTAATCCTCTGAATTGTTGACAGGTTAACTCAATAAATTGAAATGATGAGTTTAGTTTGAAATAAGAAACCAATTATTTCTTCAACTTAAACTCAATTATCAAAGCTTAGAATCAAGTTCAAATGATGGAGGTAGACATGGTTTTCAGAGGCAACAGTACAGAAGAGTGGATGACAAAGCTGTCTGTCACTTGTTGGTGTTTTTGTCTGAAAGAAACACATCGAAACCTTGTATTTCGTGAAGAAACATGAAATATTTTGTGATAATAAGGCATCAAAAAGAAGAAAAGTGAAACAAGACAGATTAGAAGTGGGGATATTTTGGGAGAAAATGAGTACAATAATTTGAGAAAAAGGAGGCAAGGGTTATCGGCATTTTAGATTGCCTGTTAGGAATTGAGTATCTGTGAGGACTAGAATAGGTTATTAGTTCCCAATTAGAGCAGTTGGGCTCTTGCATACCCCTAGTTTACGGTGTTTATAATAAGATCTATGGTCGAATTAGTCAGGCTACGAATTCCTAGTCGGATTGGTCGGGTCTTTGCTTTACCTCAATTTTAAAGTTTTTGTAACTAGACAGGTGGTAACTAGACTATTGATCAGATTGATTAAGCCACCCATCCTTAGTTTGACCAGTTAGTTTAATTTGATTAAATAAATTATTAAAAATTATTTAAAAATAAAAATGATTTAAATAGAAAAAAGGAAAATCATGTTCAACCAATTTTTTAACCTTGTTGCACTTCTTTCTCTTGATTAATATACCAACGAATTTTCGATCTAACCAATCCAATCCGATTTCAACAACTTTATCGTAACTATTTATATATATATAAACAAGTTAAATAATCCTTAGAAAAGAGTTATAAAAAATCGTAGAATTTTCCGAAAAAAAAAGCACTAGTATAATTAGGTCAAAGATGTTAAAAAGGGTTTGTGAAATGAAAAACGAATTATAAAAGTGTCAGAATTTGTACGTTAAGACATTTTCTAATGCGTAAATTAAATAAGGATAATGAAAGTTAAAAGGAGTTTTCTAAGAAATACATACATTAATATTATTTATACAAAACTCTTCGGTTGTCTTAAAGCTGTCTGCTTGCATCAGGGTGCGCGGAGATCAAGTTATTCTTTATCTATGATCGGCTGAAGTAGGTGTTTTTAATTCGCTAAAATTATTGGTTTTACCTCTTAAAGATAATAACTAGGCTTGACAGTGTATTAATATCCATAAAAATTAAAAATTTTAAGATTCGTAATTATCCCTTTTAAAAATTCATTTCGAAAGTCCAAATCTAGATTCTACCTCCAAAGTCCGAACGCTCTAAAAGTATAATGTAACTTATAAGATATTTGTCATTTTGAGTTACGTACTCTTCGGAAAGTGAATGTGGTTCAATGGGTCAAAACAGATGACACAAAGCCTGCTACCTTGGGGGTGGTTAGCGTAGTGGCTAGCCGATTGAAGCCCAATAGGAGACTTAGCCATTGGACCATTTAATAGCTGGCTCAAGGATCTACCACTTGTTTTAGCCCTTTGGTTCTGGTAATGTGGCTGAACCCGAAGTTGACAAATTGATTAAATGCACATAAAATCTGCATACTATGACTTAACAAATCATAGTCAACATGGTCACATGCAAATTTCAATGCTCTAAGGAAAGCCAAACTGTTCCATTAATCAAAGATTACCATATATCTTGACACCTAATTGAACATCAATTAAAATGCACCAAAACTCCATAATTCTAACACCCCGTTTCAATGGCTGCAATACAGCCCCACCTAATGTTATTTTTTCCCACTACATTGTTTTTTCAGATGATATAATTTTTGGTAATTATGTTAATGTTAGTACTTCAACTTAGCAATTAGATTTATTTTGGTTTCTAAATTTAGATTCCGTCAAGATATGATTATGTGACCAGTGTTACTAGAATAAGATCATATCTGACAAACCAATAATTAATCTATACAACGGTCTGAACAAAAAGTTGAATTGATTGACTCAAAAATTGCTTGAAACTTATAGAAATTAAAAACCGGAAAAAATCATCATTTGAACATATTGGATTAACTTAATCAATTTTTTTAAATTTTCTAGATTTTTATGAATTTTAAATTATTTATTTAATTATTGTTGGTTCGGTGGTCGAACCAGTCAAATTAGTTGAATCAGGAACCTGTGGTTTGATTTGTTCAACCATTAGTTCGATTATTAAAACACAAAAAATGACGATTTAAAATTATGTCACATCATCAAACTTTTATAATTTTCAAGGTTAGGGATCAAAATAGACTTACTTGTCAAGTGCCAAAGTGGATAAAAAAAAGTACAGGTATTAAAGTGAACATAATTGCCAATTTCAGGGATCAAAATTTGTATTATCCCTTTTTAAACTTTCGGATGAAAAACTTTACAATCAATAAGAGCCATTAGGTGTAAGCATTCGATCGAGTCGAGTTGAATCGAGTAAAATTTTTTTGAGTTAGTCGAGTTGACAAATCCTATTTTAACAATCGAACTTAATTTGAATTTTTTCAAATCAAATCGAGTAAAAAAATTTCAAGTCGAGTTAATGAATCATATTATTTATACTCAATGTTGCGTTTAAATGGATCGATTATTTAACTAATAGACAAAGTGCACGATTATTTAACTACATAAACAATATAATGATTTTGCCTTTTAACTTAATGGCTAACCATTTATCAAAATGATGTAGTTTTGCCTTTTAACTTAATGATTTTGACATTTAACTTTAGAAAAGTTAAACATTTATCAAAATGATGTAGTTTTGTTTTTTCTTATTCGAATTTTTGGATAACTCGACTTGTTTAATTCATATTCGAGTTAAATTGAAAATTTTGATTTTTTATTCGAGTTGATCCAAATAACTCGATTAACTTGAACTATTTAATTTAAAATTTGAATTATTTATCGAGTCTTTAGAACCGGATCAGATTTTGCTCACCCCTAAAAAGAATGATAGCATAAACTTCGAATTAAGAATTTTTTTTTGACAAATTTAGTATAATGAATGAGAGTCAATGCTCCAACCAAAACAAAACAAGGATCTAATAGCCAATAAATCGGGAAATTATATATGGACCCTTCCTACCACATCATCTATGATCCCTTTCTAATTATTTAATGACATTTCAACAATTTCTTCCATGTCATTGACACATAATTTTGGTAATTTTTTTACACTAAGCCTCGAATCCTAAACCCCAAATTCAAACCTCAAACTTAAACCCTAAACCTAAACATAAACATAAACATTGAACCTCGAACCTTGAACATTGAACATTGATCCATAAACCTTAAGCTCTAAAAACCAAAACCATAAACCCCAAATTGGAACTTAAATCATAAACTTGCTCAGGGTTTGGGGTTCGAGATTTAAGATTTAGGGTTCGAGTTTGAGATTTAAGGTTTAAGGTTTAGGATTTGGGTTTGAGATTTAAATATTAGAGTTTGAGGTTCAGGGTTAACTATATTGACATGGAGTTTATTATTTAGGGTTTGGGGTTTAGGATAAAAATAACCAAAATTATGTGATAATGACATGGAAAATTGCTAAAATGACATTAAATAATCGTAAAGGAACAATGGATGATGTGATAGGAAATGTCCATAAAATAATTTCTTCCAATAAACCTGATCTCTTTCTTCAATCTTTATAAATATAAAAAATAAGGTGAACTTATGTGATAGCCTCTCTAATTTAGGGGTTGGTTCAAAATAGTCCTTGGAAAAAATATTCGTATAAATTCAAAATTGAATCTCATTTAAAAATTATATATTTTTTTAATATAATGACTAAATTGATGGATTTAATAGCAAGCGAACTCGCTAATGGAACCTTAGTTGTGTTGGAAAGGCCGAGGCTTCGACACTTGAAGTACCCATGTTTGAGTTCCACATTATGAAATTACATGTGGGCTAGTTAGTTAAATAGATAGAGTTAAATTATACAGTTTAATGATTGTAATGATTGATTGGGATCGGAATAGAGGTGATCATGGGTTGGGCTACCCGGCCCGACCCGATGGCCCGCCCGAAAAATGAGAGGGTTCGGTAAAAATATAGGCCCGAAATATGGGTTTGGGAAAAAAATGAGGTCTGTTTAGAAAATGGGTCGGGCCTCGGGTAAAACTTTTTTGGTCCCGGCCCAGCCCGAATTATATATTAAATATATATTTTATTTTTAATCAAATATACTTTTTAATCAAATATATTAAATATATACTTTTTTGGTGTTGTAAAATTTAATATGGGCTGAGCTGGGCTCGGGCTTAGCAAATTTCTTTCGGGCCAAGCTTGGACAAATTTTTAGGCTCATATTTCGGCCCGGGCCGGGCCCAGGACTATAAAACGGGCCTAAAATTTTGTCTGGGCCCGGCTTGGCCCGGCCTATGATCACCTTTAGATTGGGACTAATGGTAGGGTTAGTTGTAACTTAAAAAAAAGGATTAATTTGAATAATCCCTATAATAGAAGGACATGGCAAGGAATTTCACCTCAAAAATGGGACCTGAAGTCTATAAATTCTTTCCATGGTAATTAACCCTCATCTAAACAATAGACAACAGAGATCATGGCCTACTACCCATGGTTACAATTCTATGTAAAATTGCAGACATGTGACAATCTTGTTGTTTAAACTTTAATGTATGAGATAGGGACGAAGTTAAAATTTTTTTATAGGGATGAGAGAGTTAAAGATGTAATTTTGTTATTGTATTAACATAAAATTTTACGGTTCTTCAAATGATTAAACTATAAACTTTTATTTTTAAAGAGGTCGAAATTAAATTTTAAATTTTAAGAGAGACCAAAATACAATTATAATTGAATTATCTTAAAACTTTAAAATTTCTAAAGGGATTAAAGGAGTAATTTTTCATTTTGAGGAGTCAGGCTCTTGCCTGTCATCCTTTGGCTCTATCCATGCCATGAGATGAATTTTTCTACCAGATATTTGTCACAAATATTAAATAATGTCAAAACAAATTGGTATCGATATATATCAGTTTTCGTATAAACACAATTATAATTAAAATAATTAAATCAGATCGATTAAATCAAGAATCGAAGATGATTCAGAAAAAAAATTGATTAAACACTGATTTATTTTTTAAAATTTTTGAAACAATGAGTAACCGATTCTATGAATGATCCAGATCTGAAAACCAGAATCACATTCACAAAGTTGTCTCTTAATTCAATGGGGGACCAATCCTCTGCAACTCTATAAATTCTTGCCACCAACAGAAACCATTAACCCTCATCTCAAAACACCACCCAACACCCAAAATGGCCTACGCCTTGATTACAATTCTACTCCTAGCCATTTACCACCACACGGCCCAAAGTGCAGCACCACCACCAGCAACCACAGCTCCACCATCAATGCTGCCACCAGCAGCCAGAGACTTCCTCCAAGCCCACAACCAAGCAAGAGCTGCAGTAGGTGTCGCACCTCTCAAATGGAGCCAACAACTAGCCAATGCTTCAAGTCTCATCGCAAGGTACCAAAGGAACAAAATGGGTTGTCAGTTCGCAAACCTGACAAACCACAAGTACGGAGCAAACCAGTTATGGGGTAGCGGAGCCGCCGTGACGCCGCTCATGGCGGTGGAAACTTGGGTAAAAGAGAAAGATTATTATGATTATGGGACTAATACTTGTGCACCGAATCATAAATGTGGTGTTTATACTCAAGTTGTTTGGAAGAATTCTTCGGATTTGGGTTGCTCACAAGCTACATGCAAGGATCAAGTTACTTTAACTATTTGTTTTTATAATCCTCCTGGTAATTATATAGGTGAGAAACCATACTAGAACAAAACCAGCTATATATATGTGTGTGTATGTATGTATAGCTTGTTGCAGGATCTGATCTGATCTGATCTGAGAGTTATTCTGGGAAATTTCTTGATTATGTAGGCAAGTAGGTAACAATGTTGTATCATCTTAAATCCATAACTTTGGATCTAAATAAAAACCAGTTCTGAATATGTTGTCTGATCATTACATTTTTCATCCATTGTTGCGTTCATGGTGAGCTCAACCGACAAAACAGGACCCGTGTGGCTAAGAGCACGGGTGCCTCCCAACAGGACTTGGCTGGCACATTGTGGACAGTGACAGATGGTGAATGATTTGAGACAATTCTGTAGATTTTCACCATCATACATTCTTGATTTTAAAATTAAAATTAAAATTAAAAAGAAAATTAAATTACACAATTTATTAAAATCAAACTACATAATTTATAATTTATAAATGTTTGAGAGTTAAATTGTTATTATGCTAATTTTAGGACTCATTGTTGAAGTATACCTGTGATAGCCCGAAATAGGGTCTAATCGGAATAGTGGTTTCGTAACCACAAATCCGAAGTGAAATAGTTTAATTTTATAAATTTTTATTAGTTACTGATTGATTGAAATATTGTGTTAAAATATGGATAGGAAATTTTAATGCTTTAGTGCTTAATTGAATTTTTAGGACTAAATTGAGAAAAATGCAAAGTGTGTCTAATTAGTGATTAAATGACTTAATTGAATTATTGCATGAAATTGGAAGTGTTTATGTGGAATTAGACCATAAATTAGTGTTATGGACACAAAAGGGTATTTCTAGAAAAATATCTAAGTAATGGGTCAAGGGCATTTTTGTCCAAATTGGGTAAAAGACAAAATAAAGAGAAAATAAGTGTCCATCTTCTTCAAAAAAATCAGAAGCTTGCTGCCGAAAGTTTCAGGTTACCATAGTTAAGGGTTTTGATTTTCCTAAGCTCAATTGTAAGTGATTTCTTGCCCCGTTTTTAATTATTTTCGTATTTTTATGCTTATTGAAGCTTGAATTTCATGTTTCTACCATTTAATTGAAATGAAATTAAAGTTTAAAAATTGACCCATTCATGATATAATTGTAAATTGATTAGTGATGTTAGATAATGAATGTTTGAAGTGTTAATTACAAGTTTTACTAGATGAATTTCAATGAAAAATGTTGAAAAAGGGCTAAATTGTGAAAGATGGTAAAGTGTGCATAAAGTTGTGATTTTGTGAAATTGAGGCCCGTTATGAGCATGAAATATGATTTAGTGAAGTTTGAAATTTAAGAATTTAGAGAATTTTATTTTTACGAGCTTAGGGACAAAAGTGGAATTTTTGAAAAGTTATGGGGAAAAATGTAAATGTGTCAAAATGTTGTGTATGAATTGTATTTGAATGGAATATTGATAAAATGTATTAAATTGTGTTAATATAGATCAAGAAAGAAGAAATAGTGCAAGTGATCGGGGAAAAGAGAAAGTTATCGACTAAATTACAAAAATAGTCGTTTTGCATCCGAGGTAAGTTATATGTAAATAATAGTTATATTTGTATAAATTGTGAATTATATTTGATATGTGAATTAATATTGAATGTGGAAGGAAAGTTGTTCATGAATTATTCAAGTGATAAAGTGTTGAAAATAAAGTGTTAAGTGTAAATTCCCGGTTGAACTTAGGAATAGAATTGGATACAAGTGACATGTCACTAGAGACCAGTGTTACAGTGTTACAGTGAGTCCCGGGTGCTGGGTGATCTAGCATGTGTTGCAGACACCTGACAGCTTGTGTGAGCAGACCCGTGGACATTTCCAGTGTTATTGATCAGTGGTAGCTTCGGCTACATTTCAGTGGTAGCTTTGGCTACATCCAGTGGTAGCTTCGGCTACATATCAGTGGTAGCTTCGGCTACATATCAGTGTGGCACTTATGTGCTAAATCTCTACGTATCCGTGTATATTCCAAGTGTTCAACGGGATTAATAATGAATTAAAGTGAATATGAAATGTTAAGTGTGAAAATGTATATGCAAGTGAATTGGTAAGATTGTGTATGTGTAAGTGATTGAAATTGCTAAGAAATGTTTTGATTAGTTATATGTTAAAAGTGTTAATTATTAATTGAGTAATTATTGTTTACATGTAACTTACTAAGCTATTTATAGCTTACACATCTCTTTCTTTCCTTTGTTTTATAGTGATTTGAACTTGATCGAATAGTGGACCGTCGGAGCTCGTATCACACTATCATAACCATCTCGGTATTATGTTCTTTTCAAAATGTTTAAACTATGGCATGTATAGAGTCTTAATCATTTTGAGCATGTCCAAATGATATGGCTAATGTTAGCTATTGAAGTAGTTATTAATGAATATGTTTTGGAGTTATGTATGTTTAAATGGTAACTAATTCAAAGAAGCAGTTTCTTTGACAGCAGCAGTGACGTGAATGTGAAAAATCACCATAAATAGTAGAAATGGAATTAGAGGGTGAATGATATATAGAATTAAATCTTATCAAGTCTATTTTTACATGAAAGAAACGGTGTAGGCAAAGAAATTTTATATTTTGAGATATTTAAATTTTAGTGAGACAGGGTCAGAATGGTTTTTGAAGTCCCCTGTTCTAACTTTAGAAAATCATTATAAATTGTACAGAAATAATTATAGGTCATAATTTATATGTTTAGATTCCTTAATGAGTCTATTTTCAAAATAAATTAATGGTAACCTTATATGAATTCTTTACAATTAGATATTTGATTTTTAGCGCCAAGAGGTCAGATCTGTCGAGCTGTGAAACAGGGGATACTTTAATGAATAAACTGTACTAATGTGCTAAGTCAAAAATTCTGAAAATTTTATGGTAAGTAGGAATATGAGTCTAGTTTCACGGAAAATTTACGGATTTAAATTTTGAGTTTCGTAACTCAAGTTATAATTAAATTAGTGACAGTTGCGCAGGTGGATAGTGTTGTTATGAACAGTGAATTTAATTTTAAAAGCAAATTTTTATGCTCCGAATCGGTAAGTTAAATTGGATGACATCTCGTACTCGATTCCGGAGACGGTCTCGGGTAAGGGGTGTTACAATACCAGCTAGATTTGGAATGGTATAGCTAATTTTGGGTCGGCTTAATCTGGGTTGAATCATGTTCGGTTTTAAAATTTTGAGGTCATTTCGGTTTTTTCATAGTTTCATGAACTTGGCAACTATTTCCATGTAAGAGTTTAAACTATTTAAGCCCTAACAGGGAAACAATTGTAACATGAGAACAAATGTTAAACTTAAAAAAAATTTCAAGTCTCAACACGAAAATAATTGTAAAGTTCAAAACCTAGCTTTAAGAAAGAATTTCAAAATTCGAACCCTAATACAAGAACAATTGTAAAGTGCGAAGCTTAGCTTGAAAAAAATTTTAAGGTCAATATAAAAATAATTGCCGCTGAATCCAAGCCCCAAATAATAATTTAACCCTTTGTTATATACCGCTTTAATCAACATTAAATAAATCATTGGTCCCTCCTATTGAATGACAAAAGATAATAACAATTGACATTACAAAATATGCTCCATTGTTATATATCCTTTTTCATTTCTACTTTTTGTACAATGAAAATCATCTTAGTAATTCTTTAGATATTAGATACCTAAAGGTAAAGTTCCGAGGAATCCATGCAATGTTCTTACGTGATTTTCCTAGCTGACATTTTCTAATGCTTCTACGAAGTGATTCAGGCAACGCGCGTTCGACCATTTCGATGATGCCGACCGAATCCAAACTTGAATCCTTCGCGAATGACTCAATGATCTTCGGTAACAAAATTTTCTGGTCTTTACGGACACCGAACGTAGCACGAATGTACTCTTCTTTTGCAGTTTCTAGCTCTTGAAATACTCTCTTCGGCGTGTAAGCACGGATCTAAAGAAAAAAGAATTAAGTACAACAACAAGGCTGATAAGGGGAAAACATGGAAGGATATGAGACAGTACCGCAGGATCAGAATGGTTTCCTGTGCAGAGGGCAAAGTACAAAAGAGGTTCGGGTTGTTTGATTGCATATGCTTGCTTCTCGTCTCCAGTTTTAAACTTTGTCTTCGAAGAGAGTAATAACCGAAGCCACTACAAGTAGGAAAACTTTATCAGCACCATAAAATCGAGGAAATGAAAGATGAGGCGTGTGATTTACCTGTCCAGGACGAGATATACGACATCCAAGGATAGAACTCTGTATTGTATCTGCACTGATGGTGTGACCCCCTATGTTATATGCAGCCTGCAAGGTAAATGGTATAAGATAACACGAACCAATGCAGTTGCATCGTTCTAGATATGCAACAACGGGACAATGGGACGAGTTATTCTTACCCTTAATAGTAGAAAGAGTCTCTTCACATTATTTTGCGGGATACCGTAAGCTAGAAAAGCCTATCATGCAGGAAACGAAAGACTGATAAAACTGAGCCAACATTATTATAGCAGATTCTTTTCATTGATGAGGACACTTACATGCATCACTAATGAATTGTGTATGTTTATCCAGAATGCCAACTTCTCTTCATGTTTCAAGTTCATAGGATCGATTTCTTCGAGTCGACATATAAGTGACCTATATAACAAAATAAATCGATGAACATATGAAAAACCGTGACAGGTTTTTATTGTGATGTTTGTAAGTACAAGAGACGTGCCTGAAATTTTGTAGCAAGTGTTCAACATCACCTAGCTTTTGACTATCTCTGAAAATCCAAGGCACTTCGACCATCGTGCTATACGGTCCACTAAACTCTTTAAGTCCTTCCACGTGAAAAGGGTTATCTAACCGTACATCAAAAGATGAATTGTTTCGGAACCCAGGACTCCACATGTCATGTTGTTGTGGTGGGGAAAATGCACTGGCCGATGACATGGATGAATTCGGAGATGAAAATCCGTTTTGGATCAAAGGCGGGTCTGCGAGCTTGCAATATATAGCAGCCATGCATTTTATCATATCCTCGGAAAGCTTGTTTGGTGTCTCTGGAACATGATCAGAAATACGAGTCCCAAGATGTTCGGCCAGACTGATTATATTTGACGCATTCTGTGCGTACTGTCGAGAACCAAGCAAAAGTATGTTAACCGACTGATGGTTTACAATGCTGTATATAACCGGAAACTAACCAAAAATGTAATGTAAAGTACAACGAAAAACAATTCTTTCGGGATGGTTACATGCTAAACATAAGTTACCTCAGTCATGGACAAAGGTTGCGAATGGCAGGCACGTATAGCTCTATCCAAATTCTCGTCCAGAGTTGAAGTTCTACTTGAAAGTACGGAATGTTGAGATAGTGAGGAATGACAGCGATGAACACTAGGCTCCTCGCATGGGTTCTCACAGTAACTGGACCGTACAGCTAAATTTTCAACTTTTGATACATCATCAGGTCTCGAAACTTTCGAAAACCTCCCTCTCGGGGAATCTAGTGGTGTTTTTATCCTTTCATCCCGTTTAGACAGTGATATAGAAGACACTTGTTGATCAAAAGCTTTCCTATACAACAAGAGAAGGTATTGTTCTAAATAAACAACTTCCAGTTCTAACACGGCAATTTCCTTGATTAACTCGGTAGCTGGCTGCAGAAAAGTAGTGCCGACCGTCATGACATAAACATATAACGAAAGGGCTAAAACGATAGTTCGAGAGTTCAGAGGAACTACCTTTGTTATGGACACTGATGTTTCATTTCTATTATCATGAGAGGAAGTCCTATAACCCAATGCTGTTTCCAATGCATGACGAACCTCAAATTGATCTTGTAACCGTTTCTCAAGCTGTAAAATCTGCATGAAAAACGATATAAAGACCTGACCGAGCTATCCTTGAATCAAATTAAAGCCCTCAAATGACCAAAGATAAGTAAAATGATATAAAAACAGGTTCAGTTCCACACCTCTTGTTTCAAAGAGTTTTGCTGGACCTCAGTGCCGGGACTAGGAGATTGTTTATTCCGAGTTTTGACAGTGTCCTTCAAGTGCCTCATATCCTAGTTACCATATACATACATATATAACCATACCCTTGATCTCAAATAATTAATCTATATATCAAGAGACATTAAACTCAGCTAAACAAAGCCTTATACCCCAGTTTTTATTGAGGAGCATATGGTAAAAGTATAATGGAGTCCCCCAGTAGAGGGGCAAAATGCAATTCAACTCCTAGTACAGGGGCCTACATGGTACTTTTACTGTGATTTATAAATCACTTTTGGAGTTAACAAGGAAAAAAAATACCAGCTTTATACGATTTGATGCTTCAAGAGAACCATCCAAGCTATCTTCTTCAACTCTTCTCTTTTCTGGAAAGCTGTTATGTGAATAAAAAAAATCCAAGGATCAATGGATAATATTTGCAGAAGGCAAGATTTTTGAGAGCTGTCATTGCAATTCTGAAACTAAAGCAAAAAGAAGATAACTTTTTTTTTCTTCTACAAGCAAGAAGACCAAGATTTCAGTTTCTTAAAGTAATTCACCTATGGCTTATTAATTGCAAATTGCTATAAATCAACAAATATTAAGCAAAGAGTCAATATTTAAGTTGTTTCAAGCTATAAACCAGTACCACAGCAAAAACATGGAGAGCTAAACTGAAAAAGGGGAATTAGCAAATTTGGTCCTTCAAGTTCTAAGTTTTTTCTTAAGGAAAACCTCATATCAGAACTCACCTCTTTGATCGCTTGTGCTTTGACGATGTAAATTTCAATCCCAACATTTTACTTTCTACACTGCTTTGAAATCCCATCACTGAGAAAATAATATCAGAGAAAACTTTGTTCATAACTGAACAGAAAAAAAAACCAAAAAAAAACGTTTCTTTGAAACAAGGACAGCTGATAATGGAATAAAGAACAGGACTTTACCACTCTAAAAGAAAACAAGGAAGACCCAAAAATGGTTCTGAGGAAGATGAAGAACTGTGAAAGGACAGAGAAGGACCATGTGAGTTCACAGAGACCCGTGAATATGTGATCACACTCCTAGACCCAACTTGCTTGTTTGCATTTTTCAAGAGTACTTCAAAACTACTCACAAAGCAGCAAAATTGATCATTTTTACAGCTTAAAAAACAATCCTGAAACTTAGCAGAGAGGACTGATATTGCTTTTGCATTAAAAACCCACAAATTTGACTCAGTAAAGATGAGACCTTTTATGGCTTTTCTCTTTTTCCTAAGGTACTTGCTTCACTCCACTTTATAAATCTTTTAGCTTTTGCAATGAGGACATTCTCTTTCTCTCCCCACACCTTTTTTTTTTTTTTTACTGTAAAAAGATGTAAAACCAGCTTGTGGGCCTTAAGGGAAGAAGAAAAGTTGGCATAAACATAGCTTTGCTTTTGATATTGTACCGCTCATTGGTCTCAACACTCAATTGTCAAATGAGAGGAACATAAATAGTGGTATGACTATTGAAAAGAGTTTAGTCTTGATGAAGAAATTTTTAGTCTAAATCATGCATTTATTAATTAATACCTTAGTTTCAACATTCTTTTTTTTCTCTTTGGTTGAAAAAGCAAGTGGGAGTTGGTGACCTTCCCTGCTGCCCTGTCTCATATACTGCTACCATACATTGTAACTTGGAGGGCTGACTCCTTTTTGGAAAAAATAAAAATTGTAATAGCTACAACTTAAAAAGGGTATCTAACATATTTGTAAGTATGGCTTAAGTGCCTTAGGTTGATGGTTTAAGTCTCTCATTGTGGGTCTAATGAAGTGATTTCCTTAATTAATTCTATATATTATATTGATCCCTATCAGTTGAACTTTTAAGGTAAATTGACTTTCAACAATGTACGAGACATAAAATTCTCTATCGGGGATAATACATTGACACTATTAAAGATGATTCAATCAACTGATCAACAAACAACACTTCAAAAACTTCTTCTTAAAAAATCAATCCCTCAACAGTCAACACTATCAATTTCAATCATAGTTTGCATTTGTTTTTATGGAATTATACCTTATTTGTTACTTCATGCATTACCTATTTTTGTTGCAGTAAGATAGAGATTTTGTATTTAGAACACCAATAATAATAATTTGCTGGTCATTTGATGTTTAGGGCTTACTTAACATAGGTGGAATAATGGGGTTAGTTTAATTTAATTGTTAAAATGTTTCAACTAAAGTGTCACAAACAGTCTAATCCACTTAGAAAAAAGCTGGTACTTAGTTGATTTTTTTCAACTAATGTGCCAATAATTTATATAGCATCAAACATGCAACCCATTTAACATTCAATTATCCTTAAAAACAATGACAAATTTCTTTTTTATTGATTTGATGTAACTCTAGAAAAAGTCTGAAGCAAGTCCTTCCAAATATAAAGGATTATGAACATTAACCAAGAACATGTTTTCATGTCCAAATGTAAGTTGTTAAACAATAATAATGCTTAAAAAAACAATACCAAAAACCTCTCACCTCAAAAGGAAATGAGATTTTGTGGTTTCTCCTTTGTCTAAATCTTCTTTTTGGGATGAAAATAGGTGAATAGCCAGATACCCAAATTGTCTTTCAGTATCAAAGAGACTAATGTTTGTCGTAGAATCCACACACACTTGGAATAAAATAATTATAAAAGATAATATGCTTATGGGGCTTGACCTTTTTACAGGTTCAATACAGAAAATATTGAAAATATATATAGGGTTGTGTGTGTCACTCTAAGGTGGCCTGGTTTCTCTTTTCCATTAATAATTGTTTAATTGAATTGACACTTTTATATTGAGATTGCCGAAAAATCCAAAAGGCTACTCGATAAACAAATCTAGCTTCTAGCTTAGAGAGAGGAAAATTTTTGGATAATCAATCGGTTGCTTGTTAATATCTATAATGATAATAATATCATTTAGCATAGTTTTTATATATTAGATCAAAGATTAAGTTGTTTATTTTTATTTAAAATTTTATTCATTTTTATCAGAAAAAAATCAGCATGATTAATGAAATAACTAAACAGTTACACGTGGTGCACTACGTGCATATCATGTTAACGTACATGGACCATTTTTAACAGTAAAAATAGATAATAGAATGACTAGTTTACTTTTTAATTTAATATATAGGGCTTCCATGATACTTTTACCTAATAATACCCTTTGAGAAACATTAATGTTAAAAGAAGTATTATAAAAGTCTTTATACTAAAAGTCAGATTGCATTTTTCTCATTTTACTAAAAAAATGAGCAAATGAGTCCTTATGCCTTAAACCAAATAGCAAACTAGTCATTTCAATTAAAATTTTCATCCAGTTCTACTGTTAAAAACTAATATGATTAACAAAATAATCAAATTGTTACACATGATGTGCCATGTGTACCTCTTGTCGACGTACATAGACCAGTTTTTAAATGTAGAAATGGATGAAAATTTTAACAAAATGACTAAACTTTTAATATAAGGATCTTTATGATATTTTTACCGCATTAATGTATATGATTAACATAATCTTTAGTAATTAACATCATCATTTTCCTTGTTCATATATTAAGCTTTGCAAAGTGAATTCTTTCCATGGGGATGGAGTTTCTTTATGGAGCTAAATACAGCACAGGGTTTAAAAACAATCGCAGTCTTTGTAAATAATAAACAAATGAAACTTCTATTTTATCTTATTATCTAGATTTATATATATATATAAGTCAAATATGATGGAGTAGCTTCTCAATGACAAAGATATGACAGTACCAAGAAAACATGATAATTTATACTATTTTTATTTTGGGGAAGTGGAGAAAGAATCAAAATTTCAAATCAAACTGACAGACATACTTCATATAGATTCACAAAGTTCCATGCTTGATGCAATACTATGATTATAAGCACAAGATGAGGGCTACATCACCTGTGTGTCTATTATAGGGTTATTGAATAAGTTTTTGAATATGAAATAATTTTAAAATTTGTGTTTAGTATTTATTTTTTTTATTGGATTTATAGAATGCGAAAAAGTTAACTATCGGGCTTCTTTCAGTAGATATTTTGAGAAATCAAAACAGAAAAAATTTTAAATTTAGAAAAATTATTATGGAGGTTTTTGTATTAAAAATATATTGCACTGTCATTTTTACTTAAAAGATGGGTAAATTAATTCTTATAAATTAAATCAAAAAGTAAATCATGTATTTTTATTATTAAAAATTAGTATGACTAACAAAATAACTAGACAGCTACATATAATGTGTCACGTGTATCTCATTCTAATATACAAAGACTATTTTTAATAATAAAAATTGATGAAAATTTTAATACAATCACTTTTTATTTTTTCGTAATTTGGCGACGATCAATGAAATATTTACTATAATATTCAACTCAAAGTGATTAAAAGAAGACAAATTAGAAACGGAAAACAAAAACGTGTATGAACTTTTAAGGAAGCCTGGAAAAAAATTCAGGAACCAGATTATACGGACCGTGCTTGTTCTTTTGTTCCTGCTACATTGTTGTTCGTTTCATGTAGAAAACAAGTAAATTTGTATTTGTCATTTTATTAAAAAAATGAATATATTAGTTATTATACATTAGATTAAAGAGTAAATTAATTTTTGTGTTAGAAATTCTATCTAATTTTTACTGTTAAGTGTTGATATGGTTGATGGAGCAACCGGACAGTGACATTTAGCGTGTCATATGTACCTCCTACTGACATGGAAGGATTAATTCAAGCAAAATGAACAGAACTTTTAATAGACATTAAAATGGATGGAAATTTTTACGTAGAATGATTAATTCAAGCAATCAGATAGTAATACGCCATTACTTAACAATAAAAATGAAAAAAATTAATAGAAGAACTAATTTATTCGTTGATTTAATATACAAATATTAATTTACTCATTTTTTAAATAGAGGTAACAAAATATAATTCAACTTCTAAGAGATTTTCATGGTATATTTATCACTATAACTCAATATAGATATAAATTGTTGTACCATCATATACAGAATATCATTACTCTTTTTTAAGTGTCCATTGGAAAAAAAAAAGTTGAATGTAAAATCATTTGATAATGATGATTTATCAGCCTTGTACTCTTGAGTCAAGCATGTATAGGCAGAAATGATAAACTTTACTTGTTGTTACCATCATTCTGCACACAAAACCAGCTTTGAACATAAGAAAAGTTAAGGACAATACAGAATATACAATAAAAGAAGTGACCAAATCACTAACAAAAACATGATTCAGAATTCAAAAGGCAATGAGTGGGGTTGGGGCCTGGGGGGGACTGAAGCAAAACAGTGCCTTGAGTTGGCCAAAACAAAACCATAAAAAAGAGAAAAATGCAACCATTAATTTGACTGATGAAGACAGAGAGAGGGAGGGTTAAGCATAAAGTAGTACTTAGCAATTTGGCAGTGTATGTATGTGTGAAGTGGTGGGGAAATGGGAAGGGGGGGGGGTTAGTAGCTATGGACCTTATGGCCAGCCATATGGGGGTTGTAGTTACAAGGTGGTGGCTGGTTGTAGCAGTTTGAGACAGGGAGGGAATAGTAAAGTGAAGATTCCCACAATTGTGACTGAAAAAGTGGAACTTTCCAAAGACATTTGGACAAGGGAGTCACTGCCAATCATAACCAGCAAAAAGGTATCTCTCTCCCTTCCCCATTTCTGTCCCCACTCCCTTTCCCCCTTCTCTCCCTCATATGGGTTGGTCCATTATCCACATTCCATGCATCCCATATGAGTAAAAGAATGATCGAAATTATTATATTACTTTTTATTTAAAAGGAAAAAGTAATTAATTATTTTACGTTAAAAAAAAGCAAATTAATTTTTTTAATTTCATCCATATATATTATTAGAAATTGGTATGACTAACGGAATAACTAAAAAATGACACGTGACATGCCACATGTACTTTTATGTTGATGTATATGGACTAGTTCTTAATAGTAGAAATGAATAAAATTTTTAATAAAAGAACTAATTTATTTCTTGATCTGACATACATAAACTAATTTACTCACTTTTTTTAGTAGAGGGAGCAAAATACAATCTGACTCCTAGTATAAAGGTTTTCATAGTACTTTTACCGAAGCCCTTGTACAAGAAGTCAAATTGCATTTTATCCCATTTAGAATGAGCAAATTAATTTTTGTACATTATATAAAATAGCAAACTAGTCATTTCTATTAAAAATTTCATCAATTTTTACTGTTGAAAAGCTATCAACCATCTCAATTTTTAGCCGTAATAGATGTAATTTTTAACAAAAAGAATCGATTTACTTTTTTTATTTAACCTACGTGAATTAATTCATTCATTTTTTGAATAAATAGAGCAAAATACAATCTAACTCCTAATATGAGAGTCTTCGTGATACTTTTACCCTCGTAAAGGCCAAAGTAAGGGATCTAAATTGTGGTTTCAATAATAATTTTTTAATTATCTTACATTTCATCATAATTATTGATGTAATATATGTTATCTTGATCGTTTTCAATAAACATCGATGATGAATATCAACAATAAGAGATATTATCAATAGACAAACTTACAATATATCTAATTTTATTTGCAGATAAATCAAATAAATCATTGTCAAAGGTCTTGTGTTGTCATGGTCTAAATTCTCCCCATTAAGGTATACAATGCAAGTGTAAATCAAGAACATTGAGGCAATGAAATCCCCCATTTGTTGGTTATCTTTATTCAATTTTCTCAATCAACTCCTTTAAAAATTGAACAAAAACACAAAAGGAGCTATGTACTATCAAGGTCCACAAAACAAAGACTCCTTTTTCAGCCTGTGTAGTACTTGTCATGTGATGAAACATGTCTCATAGATTGTGAAATACTAAAAATCATGTTTTACCAAAAAAAAATTTAATTTAGGTAACGAGCTTTAGATTACATTTTGCCCATAAACTAAAAATATGGATAAACCAGTCATCGTACTTTAGATCAAAAGGTAAATTGGTTGTTCTATTAAAAGATTCATTCATTTGTATTGTTAAAAAGCTAAAATGAGTAACAAAATAACCAAATAGTGACACATGGTATGTCACGTATATATTATGTTAATGTACAAAGACCCATTTTTAATAGTAGAAATTGATAAAATTTTTAATAGAAATACCAGTTTGTTTTTTATCTAATGTAAACAAACTAATTTACCCCCTTTTTTTAGATAAAGAGACTAAATGCAATATTCTGACTCATAGTATAGGGATTAATATGATACTTTTACCAATTAATATATTACAAAGAGAAATGGGGAAAATTAGCAGCCATTACCAATACCATATATGTACGGAAACTGAAGAATGAGAAAAGCTGGTACATTTGATTTACTAAAAACTCCATTTTCCCAATAAATGAATGAGTCATCCAAAGGTGAAAAACAAGGGTTTTTCTTTTTAACTTTTATGGTAATTTCAATGTGAAAGTAAAATGCTTGAAAAAGTTGACAACTTTAAGAATTCATTGAAGTTTGCTTTGTTATTACTAGTTATATAACAATGGAAAGAAACCTAGTAAAAAAAAAAACATGTTTGCTTCACTAATTTTCATAAAAATGGTTAAAAGAAGAAGAAGAATAAAATCTAATGTGACTTTTCAACTCTTTTTAAGCAGATTTTATTTTTTAGTTTTCTCAAAGGAAGAAAATAGAATAAAGGGTACTGAGCAAAAAGGCCAAAGAACATGTAAAAATACACCAAGGTGGAAGAGTCCCAGATTTTATCTCAATTTTGACATTTTCATGGCTCATTTCAATGGTGTAAATTAGCTTAGGGAAACAAAAACAAAAACCATAACCAAGATTGCTTTGCTTGCTCCCTAGTTTCAATAGGGACAAGGCTTTTAGGTCTTGATTTTTGTCCTTAATGAATGTGTTTTGGTTGTACCAAATTCTAGCAAATCTCAGTAGTTAAGATGGCATATGATCTTTCAACTAAATCAATATCTAAAAGCTAATTACTTTGACTACTATGATAACTAAGTTTTAAGATTTGTGATAACTTTTGAGTTGTGACTACACCTGTTCATGGGTCAAGTTACTCGTCCAAATTTGAAGGTCCGCTCGAAATTTGGGAGGATTTGGACAAAAAAATTAGGCCCATTTAAAATATGGTTCAGGCTCGGGCTTGAACATTCAAGACTCGAGCTTAGCTCAGCCCGACCCGTTTAAAGTTTATAATACTTTATATTATGTTATTTTTATATATTATATAATTTATAACACATTAAAAAATAAACTTATACTAAATATAAAATACTACTACAATATAAATATTAAAATAATATTAAGATGATTATATAAAAAATTTTAATAAATAAAAAATATAAATTTACTAAATATTAAATTAAAATAATATAAACATTAAAAAAACTAAAAATAATAAGTGCAGGCTTAAAATGAGTTTAGTTTAGTCTTTTACAAATATGAGTGAACTTGAATAAAATTTTAGACTCATATTTGAAGTTGAGTTGGGCGTAGGCAATCATAAAGTATGTTAATATCATGCTTAGACCTGACCCGACCCGACCGGATCATGAGCACCTCTTGTGACCAAAATATGACTTTTACTTAGATAATATAAAATTTTTTATTTAAATACTAAAATAGTATTTCAATACGATTATTTATTTATCAAAATGGTATGTTATGAACAGTGTTGAAGGGTAGAGGGTGAGAAGGTGGCGATACCACCATTGTTTTTCCACCCAATAATAACCTCGTCTTTAGCCTATGATTAGTGTTGAAAAAATATATATATTCAAATGATGGAGGGCGTATGGATGGCAGCACCTATATTTTATATCAATACACGTGTGAGAATCGGGTTAAAATACAGATTGGAGAGGTGGAGGGCACATTCAGGCGACACCCAGATATATGGCCTGTATTTTATTATTTTTTTAAAGGCTATATATGGCCTGTATTCTGATCGATTTTTTTTCAACCTGTATACTAATATTGCTGCCATCCATACGCCTTTCACCATTTAAATATATATATTTTTCAACACAAATCATAGGTTAATGATGGGGTTATGACTGGGTAGAAAAATAACGGTGGCGCCACAACCTTCTCACTCTCCTCCCTCAACACTGTTCATAACATACCATTTTGATAAATAATAGTATTAGAATACCATTTTGGTATTTAAATATTTTTTTGTATTATCTAAATAAAAGAAACCCAAAATATCTATATTTTTTTTTGGTAACTTTGGATTTCCTCTTTTGGGTCTAAATTATTTTTTGTTTTTCCATTAGGCTGAAATTTTAAGGCCCAAGAAAATTCTTAACAGGCCCTGGAATTTAGTAGTAGAAGGAGAATGGGGCCTATTCAACAATCTAAGGGGCTTGTACGGGAGCTGAAAGCTTGAAAACCCGACATCGTTATGCTTTTATTATGACTAATATTAGGGAAGAATAAAATTTAATTCGACTCGAAAAAATCAGAAATTTTTCGCTAGATGATTACTCACCAGTACAATAACCCATTCCTTGCTTTTGTAGTTTCATGGCTTTTATTCTGCCATTCAGGCCTATAAAATGTTACATACAGTTTGATTGGCAAAACTTGAATAAATGGCCAGAATATTGCAGTGATCCCAGCATGGAAATTGATTCCCACCTTAATTTTTTACTTGTAATATTCTCCTTTAATACTTTTTTCCTTGATTATCTGCATTTTGGATCATGTTATATATATATATGTTCTGATTAAGCATCTCCATGAAAGATTGTCTGAAAAAAACAGTAATCAAATCATAATGAAAGTATGATGTTAATTGTCATGTCATCTTATGTATTCGCCATGATTTGAAAGACTATATTAAGCTAGAAATGGTCTTCAAATCCAGTTTCTTTCTGTTGATGTTCAAATATGAGTTTGGTGGTTTACGGCGGCCGTTCGGAAGCCGAGAGCCGTATAGATGATTGAGAGTTGGAGGTGTTTCCGAAGTGAGCGAGAGGAGGTCTTTTTATTCTCTTACCTTTCTTTTTATGTTGGGAGTAATTGTCCTCAATTAAGTCATTGGTGTGTAATAGCTATAGGTAGATTATGTATAGTGCCAAGAAGTATCATAAAAATTCTTCTACTAAAAATTAAATTGCATTCTGCCTTCTTTAGTTGTAAAATAAAAAAATTAGTCTCCATACGTTAGATCAAAAAGTAAATTGATACTTTTTGTTAAAAAATTCATTCAGTTTTATTATTAAAAATTAGTTTATGTATGTCAAATGGAGGTCAACATGGCACACCATGTGTAACAATCTAATTATCTTATTAGCCATGTCAATTTTTAACAATAAAAATAGATGAAAATTTTAATAAAAAGGATCAATTTACTCTTTGATCTAACATACAAGTACTATTTTACACACTTTTTGAGTGAAAGAAGGAAAATATAATCTAACTTCTAATACAGGGGTCTCCATGATACATTTATCTGTATAATCCACATGTCCATAACTATTTAACACTTGGCAATGTGAGATGTTGACAAAGAATATAACTAACATGTGTAAGTCATGTTTAATTCACGTGTCCACTATTAATTATAGATTATTATAGATGTCTCTTAATTTTATTCCACGTTATATCAATTTTTAAAATATTCGTATTTGATGCATGTCTAATCATAAATATGATTAACATGTAATCTTAAAATTAATGAATTTAGTGTTTGTTATTAGAAAAGGATTTGTTTGATTGAATTTATCAATTTTATCCAAGATTTGGCCATTAGTTCCTAAATAAAGTACATTTTTTTTTTCAAATATTATAAGATTTTAGTCAACTATTAGAATTGGATAACAATACAAAATTGTGATCACATGGCTTTGACACTTAGAAAATTTCACATATAAACTAATAAGTAGTAATTAGAGAAAGGTTAAATTATGATTTTGGTCCAATTATTTTTATATTTGAGATTTAATTTTTATACTTTAATTTTATATAGTTTGATTCTTTTACTTGTTAATATATGATTAGTTAGTCCAAATAGTTAATATCTTTAATTATTCCAGGTAAAATATTGATATAGATTTTTCTTAAAAACTTTCATTTTAATAAAAAAATTATGTCAACATGATGAGTTAGAATATATATATATATTTTAAAAATTCATGTTATTATTTTAGTCAAAATAATTAAAGGTGTTAACAATTTAGATTAAATAATAACATCGGAAAATAGATATTAAATTTTGACAAATTAAAATATAAAGATTGACATAATAAATTGACCAAATTTAAAATTTAACCATTAGAAGAAGATGGTGGAATTAGAAAGATCAAATTATGAGGAATTAAGTGATTTATACACTTTTTTTTCACTTGATTTTTTGGCAAATTTAAAAAAGACAAAAATGAAAAATATAAAATAAGTTTGATTGTAAAAAAAATACCAAGATATACCTGTTTAAAACATAAATTACATCAACTCATTTGATTGAAAACTAAAAATTTATATTTCGAAAAGTAAAAGGACTATAAGGATTAAATCAATAAAAATACATAGTATAAGGACTTTTTCTGAAATTCGACCATTTATAGACTTCACACGGTACCCAAAAATATACGGCGCACCACAATTTCGCACATTGATTGATAATTAAAAACCAAATCTGATCTCTCTCTCTATCTCTCATCAAAATTCTCTCTTTTATCTTTACCAATTTAATCTCAAATCTCTATGCCCTTTTCACCATTAAACCAATTTCCCTAGTTTCTCTCCTCCCTCTGTTTAATCAATTTTATTTACTTTTAAAATAACACCCAAGGTCTAGTTTTTTAGATTTTGACCCCTCATTGTATGACAAAATTACTGAACCAGAACAACACAAGCAAAAGGCCGCATATACAGACCAAAAGCCTGTTTCGAGTTTAGGCAAGGGTATCTTTTTGCAAGTGTGTTTCCCTTTGTTCCTTTTATATTTAGTTTTGATTTTGGCCACGGGACAATGCCCGATTCCCCACTATATCACGACTCATGAACCACATATATAGTGTTATATATATATAACCTCATCAGCACCCAAATCCCCTCAAAAAGAATGAAACCCTTTTCTTGAATCTCATTTGCCTAACCCAAAAATCAACAACCGTGGAAAATAGACATTGGTGATCATTCATAACAATTTTTTATATATATAGAAAGGTAAAATACATTACCCACCCCCCCCTTTTTTCTTTATCTCTCCTATGTGATGCATGTTATTATGTTTTATGTGTGTCACATTCTGCAGTCAATTTCTGATTCTTTACCCTCGTCTGTGATCTAGCAGCTGCTTACCTAGCCTTCCCCCCACCCTAGGGGAACTAACCCATTATCTTAAAAGTAATGAACCCCTTTTATTTTTTTTCTTTTAATTTTAGCCAAAATTTCGGGATATTAATTGTTCTTATGTTCTTAGATACATGTTTTATGATTTGGGGATCGTGTATATGTGTATGTCTTTACTTGTATCATCTGGAATTTGGACACACCTAGAATGTTAGTTAACATTTTGATGATATGTCTAGGCCATGGTGGGTTCTTACATAATGTGAATCTAATGAAAGGAAAGTTTTTTAATTTTCTTTTGGGGGGTTATTATTATTGTTACTACCAAGATAATGAAGGATGAAATTTGCTGATTATGTTAGGGTTTTGTGGCAATTCTGTTTCTGGGTTTTGTTGGTTTGGGCTTTTTCTCTTGGAAATTTTGGTTTTTGAGATGCATGTTAAGATCTGGGGTCTAGCTAGCCATCTTGAAGTTTTTATATGGAGAAATAGCATAGATTTAACAGGAACCCTACGCTTTGATAAATTAACTAAATGGGTTTTATATTACTAATTAATACATTATTAAACGAAGGTATCTTTCAAGTTCCTGGAAAGCTTTTTCCTTTTGCTGGTTTGTTGGTTGATTTTCTTTACCTAATAAAAGACACTTTGATAAATTTACTGCTTGAGAATCCAAATGAAACGGTTGATAATAATAATAAAGACTGCAATTTTGTTCAAGAAATGCAATTTTGCATGGATTAAGTAAAATTTGACCATGGATTTTGTACTTGATCCAGGGTGTTTAAGAAATTTATAAGTTGCTGTAAAAGGTGAGGAACTAAGGAATTTAATGCTGACAAAAGAGCTTTAGCTTTAGCAACATGGAAGATGTTATGTTATTTAAAATCGTAAATAATGCAGTGATAGAGACCATATTAAGCTGGTCATTTGACCCCTATCTTAATGTTTGTATAAATGAGACAGCAAACCTATGTGCGTTTTACATTTTCATGTTCAACTGTAATTGGTATCTTTGTTCTGTCTTCCTTTCAGTCCTACATATACTATGTCATATATGCATGTATGTATATATTAAATTTTCAGTATATATATTGGACAAGGTTTTTTTTGCAGCATCTTACGATTGCATGGATTGAGCTTTGTTTGGACAGTAATGACTTTGGGTTATAATCAATGTTTATATGCAGATTATACTGCTTTAGAGATTCCGGTTTGAATCATGGAAGTGTTGCCCTGCTCTGGTGTTCAGTATGTTGCGGATTCTGATTGTGCTCAACTGACTCCAGAAACAACTTTTACTTATGACCCAGAATCTAATTGCTTGGAACAAATGAAACAAGTTCAAGTGGCAGATAATAGGATGAATGACTTATTGGTGACTAATGAAGGGAATCAAACTGGAAGACAGGATGAAGGTCAAGGCACAAGGGGTGAATTACCAATTTCAGAGGAACATCATAGTGGATCTTCATATTATGATTGTCAGGCAGAAGGCCAAAGATTATTCTGTGGATCACATGATGATGAATATGATAATTTGAATGCTCAGAGTTGTTGCACTGGACCTTATTTGACCTCTGAAAGTTCTCATTTACTCGTTAACACCATCAAGAGTGAATCACCGAGCAACAATAGGGAGGGAGAGTTGTCTCTTTCAGAGCCCAAGTGGTTGGAGCATGATGCATCTGTTGCATTGTGGGTCAAGGTAGCATATTTTTCGTTTAGCTTTGGTTTCCTTGAAATACCATCTCTCTTATCCAAATATTATGGTTTGGACTTGCATTACGGCAACAGTTTCTTGGACGTTTTCTCACAATATGCCCTATGTTTATTTTCTTGGCAATGGTTTATTTGTGCGCTTTATGGATCATCCATTTGACCACTTAGGTTCCCTTGATAATTCCTGTATCTGGTCCCCATTTAAATATATATTTTGCTTTCTTTTTTTTTTTTTCTCATTTTTTAGAAATAGTTTCTTATCATTTTATTATTTCTGATTTTCTAGAAGATAAGGATACATGCTAAATTTATTTTCATATGATACCCTTCTGTTTCTCCAAGTATAGTGGAGAGGAATATGGCAAGCTGGAATCAGATGTGCAAGGGCTGACTGGCCATTATCAACTTTGAAAGCAAAACCGACTCATGATCGAAAGCAGTATTTTGTAGTATTTTTTCCTCACACCAGGAATTATTCTTGGGCAGACATGATACTTGTCCGACCCATTAATGAGTTCCCTCAGCCTATTGCATGTCGTAGTCATAAAGTTGGACTGAAAATGGTTAGAGATTTGACTGTTGCAAGGCGGTACATACAGCAAAAGCTAGCTGTTGGCATGCTAAATATAATTGATCAGTTCCATTGTGAGGTAATGATTTCTCATCTTTATTTTGCTTGTGTATTTAATATATTTCCGCAATTCTTCAGCTCTATTCTTACCAGAGTTCTATTCCTATTTGTGTAGGCTTTGATTGAGACAGCACGTAATGTGGTTGTCTGGAAGGAGTTTGCTATGGAGGCTTCACGCTGCAATGGTTATTCTGATCTTGGAAAGATGCTTTTGAAGCTTCAAAGTGTAAATCCTTCACTTACTTGACATCTATATTCTCTCTCTCTCTCTCTCTCTCTATATATATATATATAAATATAAATTTCCTAACTGGGTTGGTTCGTGACACCAGCTTAGTTGGTGAAAATATGAAAAAGCCAAGTTATTAAATTAAAAGAAAAAGAATGCAAGTATAATTATGTCATTTAATTTTTTAATAAAAAATCCTTTTTTTTTAAAATTATCCACTCCTCTAAATTTATGCCCTCTTAATAGCCAAAAAAAACCCCTACACACTGTTATTCACATAACTTCTCAAATTATTTTTGTCAAAAAAAAAATCATTATTTCTCAAAGTAAAATTATATATATATTGTTGACACCATTTTTTGATGAAGACGGGGGCAACTTGGGTTTTGGAAAATGAAAACAAAAATGGGAGTCGCCACCAATCCCTTTTTTATGAGGTGTGATTGGATTACCTCGAAAATGGTTGTTTTTAATAAATAATTTGATCTTATTAAAACAACGGTTTTGGTCTACGAAATTTAGGAAACGGGTTCGGGAGTCGGTTACGTACGAGGAAGGGTTAGCGCCCTCGTAACGCCCAGAAATTGGTACCTAGTTGATTATCTAATGTTTTGATGTCGAAAATTGAGAACTTGAAAGAATTAAAAATATGATCCTAGCATTAAAGTTTTGGAAAAAGAAGTATATTTCACGTTAATCGAGAAAGAGAATCATATCCAGTAAGTTAGAATACAATGTCTCAAACTCCCGATACGCGAATAAAAAATGCTTATTTAAAAGATATTTTAGCCATCTCGGATTTAAAATGAGATCACGACCAGTAAGTTAGGACGCGACCCTTTTTAAGATCCCGGGATCATTTAAAATTTGGGCTTGAAAAGATTCGTGCATTTAGATTTATCGAGGAAAAACGAAACCCAGTAAGTTAGGGCACGATTTTCTCGATTCCAAACACGAAATGCTATTTTTTGAAAAAAAAAATTTGTTATATCGAGTAAAAATAAAGCACTAAATCATAGTGAAAGCAAATTACATTATTTATGCATAGCAAGATCATAATGAACGTGAAAATATAAAAACGATGCAAACAATAGCAATTAATTTGAACGATCAAATTTATAACATACAAAATAACACAATATAAAAAACGAATAAATTTAAATCATCCATTCAAAATAATGACAAAAATGAAATAAATAAATAGCAAATACAATTAAGTATAAAAGATATATATAGACATGAGCTAAAATACGCGTATACATGAGTTAATAAAATATATAAAGTATATTTTAATAAAATAAATTAATATACGTATATATAAAAACATGTACCTATATAGATGTATAAAACTAATGGAATACGAAAACAAAGAAATACATATAAAAGTAAGTGTATACATATTGTAAAGTAAAAAATATATACATATGTACAAATTAAAGTTTTAAAATATGAAAATATACATATGTATACAAATAAATACGTTAATTTATATACATGTTAAAAATATTGAAAAGGTGTATATATGTGGATTTTAAAAATATATAAAAGAAGTATGTTTTAAACTATAAAGATTATATATAAATGTGTATATTTATAAGAATGAAAACATGTATATAGATCTATAGATATGTACATAAGTTATAAAATGTATGAAAATATATAAGTATATGTATATTATAAGAATAATGCATGTATGTCATGCAAATATATGCATATATATATACGTACCAAAGGTTTAAATAAAATAAATAAAAATAAATAGGAAGAAATAATAATAATAATGATAATAACAATAATAATAATAAACTCAATAATAAATAAAATGATAGGATTAAACTAAAAACAAAACAAAATACCAGGGGAGAAATCAAAATAAGGTAAGGCCACAAGGTCGATTTGCGATGCGCGCAGAAGAAGGGGGATCGACTGAGCAATTTTCCCCAACCTTATGCGCATGTGCTCCGCACTGGACTAAATCGAAACGCATAAAAAGCAAGTGGCCAAATTTAAAAAAAATTGAATGGGACCAGATCGCGCCATATTGCATGAGCGGAGGGACCGGATGTGCAAATAGTCCCTCCGAGCCTGAACGCGCGGATCTTTGGGGCCCGACGGGTCAACACACGGGTCATGCTCAATACGGCGCCGTTTTGGAGCCACTGATCAGACTCCAAACGGCGTCGTTTCACACATCACATAAGGGTCCAAAGGACCCTAATCTGGCAGCCACCCATTCACTTTCAAAAAGAAAAAAGAAACCATGATGAAACAGAGAGCCCGACGCTCTCCCCTCGGTCTTGAGACTTAGACCTCCGTCTCCGCCTCCGTGGCCAGTGGCCGGAGTCGCGCGAGAACGGTCTCCCTCTTTGCGGCGTCCTTGAAGGCTAAGCCTTCTCAACCGCGATGTCAAGAGGAAAAGGGGTGACACGCCTCTTTCGGCCCAACTCCTACGGCGGCAAGGGTGGGGGCTTCGACGCTAGTCCATCGAAGCAAAAGGTACCTCCTTTCCCTTTTTCCGTTTCTTTTGTTGAACAATTACAGAAAAAAAAAACAATAAGTAAAGATTCATAAAACAAGAACAAAAACGGGAGTCAACCTTTTTGATCTGCCTTTTTTTTGAATGTGAAATGCCCCCCCTTTTCTTTACAGAGATGTTGCCCTCCTTTTATATCCCATTTACATTCTATTTTAGTAGTGTTCTTTCTATTATCTATTGTGCTCCGATTTCTCTGCCATTTTGCAGGTGTTGATGAGGCTAGGCACGGTGGGTGGCGATGGGACATGGCAGACGGCAGAGGGAGGGATGCGGCGCCTTAGCTAGGGTTTCAGAAAAGCTGAAACCCTATGCTGACCTTTGCTGGGCCTTGCTGTAGTGGGCTGTTTGGGTAGATTGGGTCTGTAACGGGGCCGTTTGGGTAGATTGGGTCCCTGGGTCTCTGCTTGTTGGGCCCGGGCATAAATTAGGCTGTACAGCTGCCCCTCTTTGTTTGTTATCGTGTAACGATAACAGAACAAAGACTAAGAAAGCCCAATTTTGCCCGGTCTCGCCGAGTCTGGACTCCTCTTGACGCTTTTCTTCAGGTAGCTTCATTCTAGTCCACTGTCTTGTCGCTTCAATCCATTGCACTTCAGGGATGTCCGACTTGTAGCTTCAGTCTACTCTGCCACAACTTCAGAAGGACAAGGTTTTAGGTTTAAATCTACTCCACTGTGATATCAGGGAGATAAGACCTGATGCGATCTACTCTGCTGTATCCTCAGAGAGATAAGATCCTTTATTTTAATCCGCTCCACTGTAACTTCAGGGAGATAGGATGGTGTCTTCGATCTGCTCCGCTGTAATCTCAGGGAGATAAGATAGTGTCTTCGATCTGCTCCGCTGTAATCTCAGGGAGATAAGATAGTGTCTTCGATCTGCTCCGCTGTAATCTCAGGGAGATAAGATAGTGTCTTCGATCTGCTCCGCTGTAATCTCAGGGAGATAAGATAGTGTCTTCGATCTGCTCCGCTGTAATCTCAGGGAGATAAGATAGTGTCTTCGATCTGCTCCGCTGTAATCTCAGGGAAATAAGACCTGGTGCGATCTGCTCTACTGTAACTTCAGAGAGATAAGATCCTTTAATCCGCTCCATTGTAACTTCAGGGAGATAGGATTACTATATTCAATCTGCTCCGCTGTAATCTCAGGGAGATAAGATCTGCAATTCTTTGGTCTGTTCCACCGTAATCTCAGGGGAATAAGACCTTTTATAATGACCCTAATTATGCTTAATGATTAAGATGACATTATCAAAATGAAACAAATGCTCCTAACTAGATGTGTATGAATGACATGCAAAATGTCATGATAACGATTCCTTAATGCTTAGGTTATCATCACACAAAAGCTTATTAAGGCTTTATCACTGACGCGCTACACCGCCTTCTTGCTCGGTTAGCATATCCGAAGAAACACTTAATCTGATTGCCCCCCACTGTGCACGTCAAAGTTCAATCCACTGGGACATAAAATTTGTACCATCAATCTCCCATTGTAACCCAAGGGTGGAAAGGTATGGCTTTTCTCAATCTCCTATCGCAATTCAATGACATTGAACGTGAAACTCTTTGGTCCTTTACCTCATCCCCAAGGTGTCATACCAAATGCTCATGCACAAATGCAAAATTTTCTTCCCCTAGAAGACCTTTTCTTCTTGTCTGGTAGACATCGTTTTTTGGTTCATTGAAGCTTTGCCACCGACACGACATCTTGTCATTTTGTTCAATCAATGTTTAGACAACAAAATCTGAAAAGGTAGTCTTTAACTTAGACTCTTCCTTTTTAGGTATTTCCAACCTTTAAAATTGGCGTGTTCTAAACAATAGTCATGTTTCAGGTTCCTATATTATTTAGAACTTTTCAGAGTAATATGCAAAACTTCCTTTGTGAACGTTTTATTAGTCCATTAATCATTATTCCAATGCAACATGTTTGCAAAAAGGTCATAACAATGGATAAAGAATAAAGTTGGTTCTGATCATAACCCAAATAAAACATCAAAGATGGCGGAAGAAAGGTAACAAAGAAGTGTATTGAGAATGTGTATTTTTACAAAAAGAAGGGAAGAAAGAATGTATTTCAAGAATACACCTAAGAACTAGGTGCCCCAGTTATCGCAGATTGAGTTTCTCTGTACAAACTTTCCGAAGACCCTTCTGAGTTTGTCAGGTGTTCAGGAGATCTGCAATACTCTGTCAATGCTTCAAGACGTTGCATATCCTTTCTTGTTGGTTCAAGTAAAGGAAGATCATCATATCCCCCCCGATCAAAATTTGATCCGCTCAAGTCCTGATGTTCCAATCCTGCCCAATACTTGAGTCGCCCTTTTCGGGTTTTCGACTCAAGCCCTCTTTGGTCTCAAAGTGCCCTTTACGGGTTTTCACCTTAGCCTCTCCAAAGTCCCTTTTTTTTTTTTTTTTAGGAAGCAAATCGCCCTTCTCGGGTTTCACTTTGGTTCCCCTTCTTTCAAGTGAAGTATTTCTTGACGGAGTCTGCGTTTACAGGGTTTGGTAAACTTTTGCCATCCATCTCGCATAGGATCAAAGCTCCCCCGGAAAATGCCTTCTTTACAACATAAGGGCCTTCCCAATTTGGCATCCATTTTCCTCTAAAATCCTTTTGCATAGGAAGAATCTTTTTTAGTACCAAGTCCCTTCACGAAATTCTCGGGGGCGAACCTTTTTATTATAGGCTCGCATCATTCGTTTCTGGTACATTTGCCCATGGTGAATAGCCCTTAGCCTCTTTTCCTCTATTAGGTTCAACTGATCGTACCGAGATTGGATCCAATCGGCTTCATCCAACTGTAGCTCAGATAACACCCGTAGAGAAGGGATTTCAACTTCAATGGGTAATACTGCCTCCATTCCATAAACCAGAGAAAAAGGCGTTGCCCCAGTAGAAGTTCTAACAGATGTTCGATAGGCAAGGAGAGCAAATGATAATTTCTCATGCCAATCCTTGTAGGTTTCAGTCATTTTCCCCACAATCCTTTTAATGTTTTTATTGGCCGCCTCCACTGCACCATTCATTTTTGGACGATACGGTGATGAGTTATGATGCTTGATTTTAAATTTGCTACAAACTTCAGCTATTGTGCTATTATTCAAGTTCATCGCATTGTCAGATATGATCCTCTCAGGCATTCCATATCGACAAATAATCTCCTTCTTCAAGAATTTGCTAACTACTGCTTTCGTGACATTTGCATATGAAGCAGCCTCCACCCACTTGGTAAAGTAATCAATTACTACGAAGATGAAGCGATGCCCATTAGAAGCCTTTGGTGATATTGGCCCAATAACATCCATACCCCACATGGAAAACGGCCAAGGAGAGGTCATGACGTGAAGAGGTGAAGGGGGCGCGTGTATTTTGTCTCCGTAAATCTGGCATTTGTGGCACTTCCTGGCATGATCAATACAATCTCCTTCCATGGTGGGCCAATAGTACCCAAATCTCATGATCTGTCTGGCCATCGTGAAACCACTGGCGTGCGTCCCACAAATACCCTCATGAACTTCTTCCAAAATTTTCTTGGCTTCCACAGCATCCACACATCTTAACAGTACTTGATCCTTCCTTCTTTTATATAACACTTCTCCATCTAAGACATATTCAATGGCTATCTTTCTCAGAGTTCTTTTGTCATTCTCTGTCGCTTGATCAGGGTATTCCCGATTCTTCACATATTGTAGGATACTCCGATACCAAGGACAGTCATCTTTTCCCTCCTCCTCAATATTGCAGCAATTAGCCGGGGTCTCAGAGATACTCATCTGAACAGGCCTCATTGCCTCAAGTCTATTCACCTGAATCATCGAAGCTAGAGTAGCTAATGCATCAGCCATTTAGTTTTCCTCCCGTGGGAGGTAATAGAAGGTGATATCGTCAAACTCCTCAGCCAATTCAAGAACTAGTTTTCTATAACCGATTAGCTTAGGATCTCTAGTCTCCCACTCCCCTTTAAGTTGGTATATCACCAACGCTGAATCCCCGTATACTCTCAATACTTTGATGTTCCGTTCAATGGCTGCACGAATGCCCATAATACATGCTTCATATTCTGCCATGTTATTTGTACAATCGAAGTCCAATTTGCTAGCAACAGGATAATGATCTCCACTTGGGGATACCAAAACTGCCCCAACTCCGCTACCCGTAGCATTTGAAGCTCCATCAAAATTTAGCTTCCATACATGATCCATTTGAGGATTTTCTTCAGTATTTGCCACATACATCAAGTCCTCGTTTGGAAAATCGAAGTTCAAAGATTCATAGTCCTCCAAGGCTCTACTAGCTAGGAAATCGGCTATTGCACTTCCTTTTATGGCCTTCTGACTGACATATACTATATCAAATTCTGAGAGCAAGATCTGCCATCTAGCCATTCTCCCGTTCAAAGCAGTCGATTCCATCATATACTTTAAAGGATCTAACTTTGAAATCAGCCAAGTCGTGTGATACAACATATACTGCCTCAGTCTTCGGGTCGCCCAGATTAGAGCACAACATAACTTCTCAATTGATGAGTACCTCATTTCGCAATCGGTGAATTTCTTACTGAGGTAGTATATTGCCCTTTCTTTCTTTCCCGTCTCATCGTGCTGGCCCAATACGCATCCCATGGAATTCTCCAACACTGTTAGATACAATATCAATGGCCTATCTGGACTTGGAGGTGATAAGACTGGGGTATTAGCCAAGTACTGCTTTATCTTATCGAAAGCATTCTGACACTCTTCATCCCATTCACCCGGATTATGTTTCTTTAAGAGCCGAAATACTGGATCACATTTCTCTGTCAGTTGTGAGATGAACCGAGCAATGTAATTCAGCCTCCCTAGGAAACCTCGAACCTCCTTCTGAGTGCGCGGGGGAGGTAAATCTCGTATTGCTTTTACTTTGTCTGGGTCAACCTCGATCCCCTTTTTGCTAACTATGAAGCCTAATAACTTCCCTGATCTGGCTCCAAACGTGCATTTGGCCGGGTTAAGCTTGAGCTGGAATTTCTTTAATCTCAAAAATAACCTTTTCAAGACCTGAACATGCCCTTCTTCCGTTCTAGACTTCGCGATCATATCGTCAACATAGACTTCGATCTCCTTGTGCATCATGTCGTGAAACAAAGTCACCATAGCTCTTTGATATGTTGCTCCCGCATTCTTCAATCCGAAGGGCATTACCTTGTAACAGAATGTTCCCCATAAGGTAATGAATGTGGTTTTTCTCATGTCTCCAGGATGCATCTTTATCTGATTGTATCCAGAGAAACCGTCCATGAAAGAAAACAATGAATAGCCTGCCGTGTTATCTACCAAAGTATCAATGTGAGGCAGTGGAAAGTTGTCCTTTGGACTAGCCTTGTTCAAATCCCTATAATCCACACACATTCGTACCTTTCCATCTTTTTTGGGAACGGGGACGATGTTGGCTACCCAATCCGAATACTTGACCTCTTGTAAGAATCCCGCGTCGAATTGTCTTTTGACTTCTTCTCTTATTTTCAACACAATGTCAGGTCTCATTCTCCTGAGCTTCTGTTGAACGGGTTTACAATCCTCCTTTATGGGCAGACGATGCACCACAATGTTAGTACTTAGCCCAGGCATATCTTGGTACGACCACGCGAAAACATCCTTGAATTCTAGGAGCAAATTAATGAGGTCTTGCCTTGTCTTTGCGGTGATTTCAGTTCCTATCTTCACCTCCTTTCCATCCTCTAGGCTCACTATTTCTAATGATTCCCTATGAGGTAGGATATGCTTATCCTCTTGTTCCACCATTCTTAACAAGTCCGGAGATGCATCATAATCTTCGTCATTTTCAAAGTCGCAGGATTCCTCTAAACACACTTCTTGCTCAAAATAGGCTCCGCGTTCGAGGCAGCGTCACTCATGTCATTGATATCTGAAGACCTATGAGGGCATATCAAAGAATATACCAGGAATATAAATTTATGAACATGTTTGTGCAAAAGAATTACAAATGAAAGAATTATTTGTAAGACAATCAACCAAATGAAAAATATAAGAGGCAAAAAGGAAAAAAGACTGGTTGAGATGAACGTAGACATGTATTTCATTAAAATAATGATATTTAAGCCCAATGCCTATTTCACAAAAGATTTCATATCGTTTTTTAGGCCAACAAACAACAGGAATGTTTTGAGCATTACTCTGAATAAGCCCTAAAGACTACAGGGATTTCTTCAGCAGTCCAATTGTTTAGCTCGCTTCCAGGCTCATAAGGGCAGATCTCCAACAAAGCCCTCCTTTCCGTTGCTTCTATGGCGTTGGTATAAACATCTTCCAACATTCCTCCCATGCCGCTACCGGCACTCCACATTCAGAATGAATAAATCCTCCCGACACAAAAGATGTAGATATGTGGGGAAAGGTTAAAGGCTCACACTTAGCTTCATGTCCATTCAAACGCGCCCTCCTTCTCTCTTGTCTCTTCTCTATTTCTTTCTTCTTCTGCTTCATGTCTGGCTTGTACCCTAAACCAAATCTATCAAACTTTTCCTTCGGCATTGGTGCCTCAATCCTTCCCTGAAGATATTTTCCCAATCCTTTCCCGGGTAAGGCTCCTCTTCCTACCATCAACCGCAATCCCATCTCAGTGGTCCTGGATATTTTCGGTACTGGAATTCTATTTCCCTCCGCAATAAACATCGCGTTCACGAATTCTAACGACCGAAAAGAACATTCTAGTGCCTCGTCGTTGATGTCCACATAAGGTGCATCGCTAGTCATCATTGCGATAATATCCTCCTCTGCATCTATCGTTACCAACCGATCCTCCGATACCAACTTCACCTTCTGATGTAATGATGAAGGTACTGCCCCTGCTGAGTGTATCCACGGTCTCCCCAATAGACAGTTGTAGGAGGGTTTAATATCCATTACCAAGAAATCCACCTCATAAGTGACTGGGCCAATCCTTAATGGCACCTCAATTCTCCCATAACCTCCTTTTTTGTTCCATCAAATGCCCTTACTATGCTCTGGCATGCTTTCATGTGCGAACTGTCTATTGGTAATCGACTAAGAGTGGACAAAGGCAATACATTTAGTGCAGATCCATTATCAACCAAGGCCCCCGGGAGTGTGTACCCTTTGCATCGGACAGTAACGTGGAGGGCCTTAGTAGAACCTCTTCCTCCGGATGGTATTTCATCATCATTGAAGAAGATAAAATTGTCAGCACCAATATTGTTGATCAACCGATCCAACTTGTTTACCGAAATATCGCCAGCCACATATGTTTCGTTTAGCACCTTTAAGAGTGCATTCCGATGTACTTCTGAGTTTAAGAGTAAAGCTAATACCGAAATGCGGGCTGGCTGTTTGTGCAGTTGCTCCACAACACTGTATTCACTATGTTTCAAAAACTTCAAAAACTCCTTTGCCTCCTCTTCTTTATTGGTTCATTTACCAATGGCTCAACTTCTACTGCTTTCCCTTTCCTCTGTTCTCTCTTCCAATTCTCTTCCCTGGACGACTCTGCTTGAGCGTCGTATCTTTTTCCTTGCGCGTGTAAAAAACTGTTTCCTGATTTCTTTCTGCTTCTTTTCCCAAAACGGTCACATTACACCCGTAATTCCACGGCACCATTTTGTTATCCCTATAAGAGAAATTTGATGGTTTCTGGATTACAATTTTCGGCGTTACCTGAGCCCTAACCTCATTACCCTTAGGGCATGAGATAATGACCACAGGATGATTTATTTTTTGAGCCTTTGTTCCAACTCTGTCGCGCATATGCTCCTCATTTCTTTCACATCTTCATAAAACCTCATCTCCTTGTTATCCATCATGCTTTGAACCAAGGCCTTGAATCCTTCACATTCTTGGATTTCATGCCCTGTTTCATGGTGAAATTCACAATAATTTCCCATCTCATGCCCTTTCTCAGAATCTGAAATAACCAAACCTCTTTTCGCCATTTCTTTCCAACCCATTTCAATGGAGTTTTTACTTCAGCAATGTCAGTCTTGACTTCTTCTCCATACCTTCGCTAACCATATTCACCCCCTTATCTGCGTGATTAGGTAACGGATTCTTTGCGTTAGGTGAGTCGTCAAGTTTGACAACACCTAAATTGATAAGTCCTCTACTACCTTCTTGAAGGCAGTACAATTTTCTATCGAGTGCCCAGAAATTCCCGCATGATAATCACATTGCGCGTTCGTATCATACCATTTTGGATACGGGGGTTGTAGAGGACTCAAGTAACGAGGAGCAACAACATGTGCATCGAATAAAGTCTGATACAACTCCTTGTATGACATCGGGATTGGCGTGAATTGGGGCTTTTCAGTAGTTTGCCTAGCTCCCGACTCTTGTCTTGATGATCCCTGTTGATTAGCAACCACTTTCTTTGGCTGATTCACGGTAATTGACCTACCATAAGTATTCACATTATTCACTTCATTTTCTCTTTTCCTCGGGGGTGCCCTCCTATTACTTTCTCCTCCATCTATTTTTCCACTTCTAATGGCATGCTCAATCATTTCACCATTCATGATTATATCTGAGAAATTTCTTGAAGCGCTTCCTAACATGTGAGTGATGAACGGGGCTTTCAAAGTATTAATAAAAAGCGTCGTCATCTCCTTTTCCAAAAGCGGTGGTTGCACCTGAACCGCCACCTCTCGCCACCTCTGCGCATATTGCCTGAAGCTTTCGTTCGATTTTTTCTCTAAATTTTGCAGAGTTATCCTATCAGGCATCATTTCTGAGACATGATTGTATTGTCTCAAGAAAGCCTGTGCTAAATCCCTCCAAGTAGCGATTTTAGCTCGGCTCAGCTGATTGTACCACTTTGACGCCGCTCCCGTAAGACTTCCTGAAAGCAATGTATTAATAATTGATCATTATTAATGTGCCCCGTCATTCTTCTACAAAACATAGTAATATGGGATCCTGGGCAACTAGTCCCGTTGTATTTCTCGAATTCCGGCATCTTAAATTTGTAAGGGAGCACCAAGTCCGGAACCAAGCTCAGATCCTTTGCATCTGTTCCATAGCTTTCGATGTTTTCTATTGCCCTAAACTTCTCTTCTATCCATTTCCATTTCTCCTCAAATTGTTTTGGAAATTCCTCCTTCGCCTTGTCCTTTTCAACCATCTCGTCTAGATCTGGGACTGCAATATTATTCGGGCTATCACCAGGATTAAAGCCCGCTCCGGGTTGAAAATTCGTTGGGATTGAAGCATCGCCTTGAAACTGCTGGGGTCTAACCGACACAGAGGGTCTCCGCGAATGTAACTCGGTCTGTACTTGCGCATGTGGAGGCGTGAAACCTGGAGGATAAAGTGGTTCACCATTGTTTTCTTCTTCACGAACAATCACAGGACCTTTACCCTTATCTACTCCCTTCAATAATTGCGTCATCTTAGCCACCAGATCATTTTGGGACTCCTCCATCTTTTGCACCATGTCACGCTGAATCTTTCTATTTGCTCTTTCATTTGCGCCTGCAACTGGTCTTGCATTTCTTTCTGAAGTCGCTCTAGCTTCTCCAACCTTTGGTCCATAATTTTTGCCTTAGCTCGGGTGCCGTAACTTTGTTGGTTTTCCAGGTTAACTGAAATGATTTTATTCAATTAGGTTTTTTTTAATGGTCATTAATGCATATGATGTGATGCAATGCATGAAAAGAATGCAAAGAAAAAGAGGCACTGATTCTAATTCAACTTCATTAGAAAACTTTACTAGATAAAGAGCTTCTTTACATAAATAGACTACATATACGGCTTGCCCTCACACTCAAAGCCTTAACCTTTCTAAGAAGCCAAGCTAATTCTCGGCCCCTGTCCGACTCAGACTCATACTTCAAACTTAATAGATCAGCCTGAACCGCTAGAGTCTGCAGATGATCAGCTACTTCGCGCACTTGAGCCACCGCCTCTCCCATAATATAATCTCTTTCTCTAATCTGCTCTGAGACCGATGAATGTCTTTGCCACTGCTCATTATTTTCTTCCAGAAGCTCTATCCGGATTTCACTATTCTGCAATGCATTCTCTAGCTCTCCTATTTGTCCTTTTAATTCTTCATTTTGTCTAAGCTCGCCCTTAATTCAACCGTAGCATTACGATTACAGTACTGGTGAAGCGATCTTTCTAGTTCAGTTATCCGGACCTTCAACTCCGTCTTCTCATCTTGGCAAGCTAGTAGACTCTTTCCCAAGGCGACTTCTCGAGCCCGAGTATCCTGAAATTTCTTTTCCCATTGATTAGCTCTCGTCTTTTCCTCCTGAATTTCTTGTCGCCACTGTTCTGGCGTTTTACCCAAGCCAGCAGTTCTTACCGACCTGCGCAACTTCTTGTAATCTGTCTTCAGGCTGTCTAAATCTTCTTCTGCTTTGTTCTTTCCTTTTCTCAATTTATCGGCCTCTAATCTTTGAATGTCCACATCCAGTCCTAACTGCATTTTTCTTCCTCTAGTCGTTCTATCTTCTTCCCCAGTTCTAAACTCCTTTTTCAATTCTGTTGATGATTCCATCTCAGAAGGCAAAACTTGCAAGCGTTCCTCTAAAGATCGGGCAGTTTCTGAATTTGACGCCGGGATGTTGTCGTTGATCCTTTGATCACGCCACTGACCATACTCGGGGGTAATTGTCGGACCCACGGCTAAGATCTTCATTCGACAGTCTGGTTCCAGGCACTAGATATTTCTCGAACCTTCTTCTTGTAATTGTCCTCCCTATAGGAAAATCACTATAACCACCCTGCGTTGCTGGTATGAATTGCCGTGATCTATACTGTCTTGATACGAGTAGAGGAGCATATCGATAGCTCCCCATATCCCGAGCAGCGGAACCCAGTCAAATCTCCACATCGGTACAATATCTCATCGGGAATTAACCAAGGAGCCCTCCATTCAATATCTCATCCTGGAGATTCTGGAGTATCTCTATCCATTTCCTTCTGAATATCATCCGTCTTGGCGTGGCCACCAATTCTCCTAGAGGGGTAGTTATCAGGAATACCCGATAGGAGACCTTTCGACCTTCCAGAAGTGGCTATGGAACCTGCCAATAAGAGCTGCGCGCATCCAATAACCTTCCCTCCCTGCTTTTCGACACGCATTCAGGGATCTAAAGTTTCAGCGAGTTGCCGGACCGGTGTCACCCTTTACTAGCCGATCAAAAATCAGATACAGCCTCGTCTATGTGTCCTAAGTTGGGAACCATAGTCCATAGATACCTAAGCAGATCGACCACT